>NC_134573.1:140951852-140971852 GCF_050947875.1 Dermacentor variabilis
TTTCACTGAACACACCGAGCGGAGAGGGTCCTCGTAGACAGGAGTTGTCACGCTTGACCCACGCAGGCGCCTCTTGATCCCAGAGCTGACCTCGCAGTCAGTATCCGCCGCGTATGTCCATTGACTGTGCCGACTTCTGGGGCCCGTGAGATCGCAATGCAAAACACCCTGTTCCAGGAGTTCTCTTGCTCCAAGTAGACCGTGAAGGCGATAGCGAATCAACAATACTCGGTCCGCCGAACGTGGCTAGACTCGCTGGCGCCGCTGGCTGTCCGCAGGAGGCACATTGTTGGCGGGCTGGGAAAGGTTCGAATGTCGCTTCTCTGAATATCGCTACTCCCGCAGGTCGATCGAAACAACTGCAGCGGGCTGTGAAAGGTTTGCAGTTCAGTAGCCCTGCAGACTTCACGAAGACTTATTGCTTAATGCTTCACGAAGACTTATTGCTAGCCTTGCCCTATATGTTGCAATGCTATACTACTACGGTGCTCCTCATTTGTATAGCCACCCCTATCCTCCAGCTATTACTATAGTCAGCAACGCCCACTCGTATACCTGCCACCGATACACAAACTTGTACAATACAAAAACTTCGTCTCGGAAATCTTTTTCAGGTGTTCCTCTTACCGTTTCGTCTCTCATGTATACTATATAGACGCGATTGCGGCGCTTCGCTTGTACAAATCGTTTCTCGTACAGCTTCTAATCGTTTCTCACCATCCGCGACCATCAACGTACCAAGGCCGCCGGCAACCCGACTACGTCACTCAACGCATAGCGGTCAACTTCAACACCGTGCACCAAACCGATCGAAACGCTTTCGCTTTTGTCTCGTTCCAGCCGGTTTGTTCACTCCGCGATGGTCCTCTCCAATGCGTTTTGAGGTCATAGCGGTCCACGCTCTGTCGCATACGTACACACACGCACCCACACTACACGAAGACCAGTTCAACAACAGCCATGGAGCCGTCTAGAATCAGCCCGGCCGCCGGTGGCGTATACATAGGCTGAGGCGCGAGCCGTTTTCACTCATCCGCGTCGTCGTAGTCGTCCCTCCGTGCGCGGAGTTGCAACAACGCGAGCGTGCGTGCGTGCCGCGCGCGCACGGAAGACTGCGTGCGCCTCCAGCTCAGTGCGCCGTGCGGTCTCCGCTGCGTATACACGTCGTGTATACATGCGCTCGCGTTGTACGTGTTTGCGTTCGAACAGGGAGGGGACGGGGCACGGTGCGAGCTGCCTGCGCGGCTGTTCCGTCACGTTTTGTCGCGTGATCGGCCGACGAACGTTCCGGCATCGGTGATTCCCACGCCTTGCCGCAGGCCAGGCAGTCAGGCCAGGCTCGCCTCCCTGCCCCCCCGTCCGTCCGTCGTCGCCCCGTTCGCACGGACGAGTGGCAGTGAGCACATGAAGACTGTCGTTGAGAACCGCTTCGGGGCGACACTGTTTGCACGCCCATCGGATTTCTTTTTCTTTTTGCCTTTGGCTTAAGAGTGTTGTTGCGCTTCGATGCGGGTGGTATTCGGTCGATCTATTACGGAAGTTCCGTGCGTCCGCGACGCCGCCTAAGTTCTTCAGCGGCGTGCAGAGTTCGCGGAACGTTTTCGCTCTGTTTCTCCCGTTGTCTCGTCCCTTGAACATCTGCGGGGAATTCGGCCCATGTAAAGGCCCGAAAACGGGGATCGGGTTTGCGGAAGTCGAGCGGAATTATGCGGTGTTTTCTTTGCATACTTCCGCCGAGGTTCTATGGAGGCCGTACAATAGACGGAAAGCCGCGTAGAAGCGCTGTGAAATAGGATGGCGTGTGCAAGAAAAAATGTGCCAAACTGTAATATAGCGCTCCTATAGAGTCGGGTACTCTCTGCGGTGAGAACGGGGCGACGCCCGTTTCGTATGAAGAGCCGATAATGAAGAATGAAATTTGAGAGAAAAAGCTTCGCTGCCTGGGAACAACGTCCTCGCAAGAAGATATACCGACAAGTCCAGCTTAGAACTCGCGTGATCTCGTCCAGGACGCGGGCTCGAATCCGGTGACCAAGCAAGTAGATTTATTCTTCTTGTAAAAGAGAGAGGAGACACACAACAACAAAGGAAAGGTAAATGCGCACCTAAACGCGAGGGATCACGCGCGCGCAGATTTCGACAGCATGTGACGCGCATCCGCGCTCAAGGAACCGAAAAGCGGGATAATATTCTATAAACCAGTTTCCCAAGGATACGTAACCGTTTCATGTGCAGCCGTTTCACACGCAGGTAATTCACGCGTTCACATATAACCTAATGGAAACTTCATCCTTGTTTCCATGCAGTCGAAACCAGCAGATTCACCGAACTACCGCCTAAAGGTCCAGTGGCGAATAGGAGCTCGTCGTTGTCGATCGGTAATTCAGAAAAGAGAAGACGTTGCCGTCCCGTGTGTAACGGCCTTACGTCATACCCACGCGAATACGAAACTTCGTCTGGTGCGTAGAACAACAAGGAGCGGCGCAGAAGGCCAGCGAGAGACGGACACCACGGTACGATCGCTCTTCGGAAGCTCAGCTGCATAATAATAATAATATTTGGGGTTTTACGTGCCAAAACCACTTTCTGATTATGAGGCACGCCGTAGTGGAGGACTCTGGAAATTTTGACCACCTGCGGTTCTTTAACGTGCACCTAAATCTAAGCACACGGGTGTTTTCGCATTTCGCCCCAATCGAAATGCGGCCGCCGTGGCCGGGATTCGATCCCGCGACCTCGTGCTCAGCAGCCCAAAGCTCAGCCGCATTCCGTCGTGTCAGGGAAGCTCATCATGGCGCCGAGCCTCTGCGTACGTTCCCGCTAAGCGAGCCCAGGAGGGACAGCGTCTGTCCGAGGGATTGGCGGTCACCGGTTCCACGCATACTGGGACGATGACAAACGGGGCAGCGCGACTCGTTAGCGATACATGGGTCAGCGGGAGAGAGGATGTCCCTGTATGCGCGAAGACGTTTCCTCGGATGCGTGGCGTTTCCTTTTTTTCTTTCTTATTTACATTGGGGCTTTTTCAACGACTGTCGGGCCAGCTTCCGCACCGCTCGAAGCCCAGTTGCGAAGACGTGTACTTCAAGTTCCAGCGCTACAGGCAGACGGTGCTAGCTAAACGAGGGGAGCGTAATTTTTTGGCATTTCTCCCTGCAAATCAAGCGATTCGCATGGCGCGCTCAAATAAATAAATAAATAAATAAATAAATAAATAAATAAATACTCACACGTCCTAATGCTTCAGTCAATCAATAGCATTACGCGACCTTGCCGGCACCATTAGATGACTACCTGCCGACTTCCGCCACACTTCTCCTACGTCGTGTTCATCGGCGAGTTAATACGCGGCATTATAACCTGCTGCTGCTGTTTACGGGTTTACGACGTCTCCTATAGTTAACTGAAACACAGCAGCATGAAAACTTTCTTGTTTTGTTTTTGTTCGCAGTTCTTAAACATGATACATATACAGTATACACTCTTCGCTCTATACCGTGCAGCTATCGATACAGAACGCACTGCACACAATGGCCACACCTATCGCTATATTACCATGTACACATACATATAGGTATGCTCATGCAAGCCACAACTATCGCGTTAATACGACCATCTCCGTACAGAGCCATGTGGCAGATAGCGTTGCGCAATTCAGCGCGCTAGCCACATCGGTGCTGCCAACCTCCGAAGCCAGCTTTTCCTTTACTTGGATTCTTTTTAAAAATCCCTAGATTTCTCTAGATTTTCGTAAGATAAGTTGATAACCAGTTTGTCAACGTGATTTCTGCAAGGATAAACTTTTGTTTGCAATGTATTTGCTATATGAAAGTACACTACCCATTTTATAGCTCGATGTTTATTTCTAAGCTCGTTGTAAAGTATTCGAACAACAAAGTCACTGCACTGGAGCTTAATTTGTGTCACGCTGCAGGATGTCATGCTAACGAGAATGTCTCCTGCTTAAGGCAATATTCGCACAAAGAGACGTCAGCACGTATATATTTGTTGTTGTCCAGAGTTGTTTTCCCCTGTGGAACAAAGTAGCGGATCACCTAGAGTTCAGCGCCGGACCTACCTAACCATGTAAAAGAAAGTGTGCCGCTTAACGCAACTAATATAAAGATGAGCATATTTTGTTTTGCATGACGTGCACAGACGTCGCTTATGTGTGTCATTTGCAGCGAAGCACGCTGACCTATAAGCGGCCAATTCTTTCTCTTTCTTCTAAAGCAATACTCGCCCAAACACATGACCACTGAGGCTCTGTCCAAGGTTGCTTTCCATATAGGCGGCTTCCAGTAAATTTTTCTATAAGCGTGCAGAGACGACTGTTAGGCGCTACGGTCGCATAAAAAAAAATGTGGAGTTTTACGTGCCAAAAGAACGATTTGATTAAGAGGTACGCCGTAATGGAGGCCTCCGGGATAACTTGGACCACCTGGAGTTCTTCAACGCGCTCTTAGTTCTAAGTTCACCGGTGCTTTCGCCCCCACCGAAATGCGGCCGCCGTGGCAGGGATTCGATCCCGCGACCGCGCGTTCGGCGGCCCAACACCATAGCCACTGAGCGACCACAAGCCGTTCGGTCGCGTCGTCGTGCTCAGCGTTACGCATACAGTGTCCGCTTACGCCCAAATTTTTCGTGCTGCATTATGGTGCCCTCTGCGTCGCCGGTTGCCGAGAGCCATTTCATTCTGAATGCGCTAACGTCGACAGCACAACCAGGGGTGCCAACGGCAAGCACTTCCGCAAAGAGCCCCACGCAGGGCATCTGCACCGACCCTGTCGTTTACTTGGTGACACGGGTGCAGTTCGCCTGCACCAGCATGCAAAGTTATAATTCGCATGCTAATGTGCAGGTAATAATTTGCGGTGGCTGAAGTCAAAACGCGCCGTCCCGTGAGTCGTTCCGCTGTTTCCATGCCTCAGCGCGAAGTTTCCCTGTACACTGGCAAATTTCCTTGTTTTCCCAAGCGAGACATAAAAATCCGTAAATCTAGGGAAATTTCCCTAGAGCCGCACTCACACGCGCATAACCACAGCTGGCTCCTCCTGCCACGTGCCTATTACGTCACGCCACTTCGCTGTTCCTCCTCGCCGCTCCGCTGCTCTCACCCCGCTATTTGATCCGCCGATGTATATTTCCCTACGTCGCTGAAGACGAAGCTTCTATCCTTATACAATGCTATCGCCTTATTACCGCAACTCCCAAGTTCTTTCGTAAAGAAGTGAACAAAATTTCCCCCGCGTTTTCATTTAATTTATCATTTATTTAATTCAGTCAGTAAGTGCAGGTAATTTACCCTATGTTTTCCTTGGTGTCTTTGTTTGTTGGCTTCTTATGATTAATAAAAATCGGGCCCCTCGGTTCCCTTTATTCTCGTTTATTACATTACTAGGGTCTCGAATCCGACAACATTCATGCCGTCAGGTAGCAAGTGTGGGTTTATTGACCAGTTGCCGTCACCCGAATAGGTCACGTACTCATGACGCCTGCGGCAGAAAGGATGCATCCGCCACCTAGGTATATGGGTGGCGGCGATAGCTAACACTCCCAACGTTAGGTCTATTAGTAAGACATAAATGCCCCAGAAAGTGGATGGGAAAACGGCGTCGCGGTAGCTCAACTGGTAAAAGCATCGCACGCGTTATGCGAAGACGTGGGTTCGTGTCCAACCTGCGGCCAGTTGTTTTTTCATCCACTTTCATTTTCATTAATTTATAATTTCCTTAATTCAATTAGGGAGTAGAGGTAATTTCCTCTATGTTGTCATTCGTGCCTTTCTTTGTAGGCTTCCTACGATCTATATATACATACATACACATAACAAATTATCAGCTATAATGAAGCAACAATAAAATTAATAAATTGTGCTCGCCGATACCAAGAAGCACGCTTATACCGAATGTTTAGCGTCGAAGGTTATTTAGCGTCGGATGCGACTTCGCTAAAACGAGGTTCGACTTATAAATACCTCAACGCCATTTCTCACCACGTCAAGTAAGAGGCAGCGAAAAAAATTAAACAAGGAAGCGTAAACTGGACGCGTGCGCGTCGTTTCGCAATCGGAACATTAACATCCTAGAGTTTCCCTTCACATCCGTCAGAAAACCACGAGGAACCAATAAGCGAGGAGCACAACAACCCAGCCACGCGAAACGGGCGAAGCGCTGGGAAACAATCCAACGGGAAGCGCTCGGCCGCCACACGCAACGCGGCCGAGAGCAAAGTGACAAAAAAATATATATATAAAAAATAAGTCGATTGAAGCGTGCCTCGGGTCGTGCGCGCTGGAAAGCCGCAGACAACTTCTTCGTAAGCTCCATTTCGACGAAGCGATGCTGTTGAACACCGCTGCTGCTGCTGCTGCTGTTTCTGTTGCTGCCGTGGCTTCATAGTGTAGGGCGCTCCGAGGCGCGTGTGCGAGGTGGCCCAGCCACGACGCCGACGGAACCGGTCCGATAATCCGCGCTCGGCTCGACGATTCTTGTGGCTGTAGGCGCGGGGCAGCGAGCGAGCCTCCCTTACCTCGCGAAAGGCACTGCCCAGCCCAAGCAGCGGCACACGGTTCGACGGCGATCATTTCGCACGGCCTCCCGAAGGCGAGCGTCGTCGTGATGGGGCGAGACTGAAGGCTCATTTCGTGTCCGTCTCGACGCAGGTGACAGTATATAGCTTTGCCACGAAGCGCCCCTCCCCCCCCTCGGCTGCAATGTAATGTCCGTTCGTGCAACCCTCTCCCACCTCCCCTTCCCTATCTTCTTTATTTTGTATGTATGTGTGTGTATTTACTTTCTCTGTTTTGTTTCTCAAAAAAGGGGGATGAGAAGGAGGAGGATGTTAGAGAGTTTGGGCAGTGCCCGGAAGTCGCGCGCCAGTTGCGTAAACAAAGAGCCTTCGAGGAAGGATTAGCAAACGACGATCTAAGGTGACACAACCGCCAACCTATAGCTGGACATTGAAAAATTAGTGGTGTTGCAAGCAGGCGGGGGAGTGAGGGGGGAGGGCGGGCTGGACTCCGAGCAGGGCTTATATTTGAACGACTTCGTTCCTAACTTACCGGTGGGAACGCAACATACAAAAAAAAAAAAAACTCAGTGCCCTTCCACTCTGTGAAGAAGGATGACCAGCAAAAGCTGTGTATGTGGGCCCCTTAAAGGCGAACTGCACCTCCGCCGCGGGTCGGCCCGGTACTGCACTATCTTCGGGATCATTATTATTATTTTTTTTTTTGTACACGTGGACACGGCGGTGGGTAAAGTAGCCCTTCGCTGTAAACGAACGAAGGCGAAGAACACGCATTGCACGGAACGGGCGCTGTGAGCCCTCCGGAGTCGAACGAGGGGGCGAACGAGTTGGAGACGTACATTGCCAAACAGCGAACGAACGAGCTCGCCCACTATCGATCAATTTAAGCCTTACCCACCATGGTGGCTAAATAGCGGGCGTCCTGCTGCTGAACACGAGATCCTGGGTTGGAGAGCCGGTCGGGGCGGCACCATTTCAACGTGTACTTCGACTTGCCTAGGCGGCCGTTAAATAGTTTCGGGTGGTCAAAATTAGTCCCGAGACAATTATTGCTGTGCCTGTCATGACCCCACTGTAGCTTAGGTACGTTAAATATCAATCAATCAATCAATCAATTAATCAATCAATCAATCCACCATCTTCCTGTGACCTCTTTAGCGTTTTTGGAGTTCAACAGGCCATTGTCACGTGGTAAAACGAAGACCAGGCGTGACACTTCCTTGCGAACTATAAAAGGAGTCACGACTATGCGTTGCGACGAGTCTGTGGCAAAAGAGCTGTGCGTGTTACGTAACCTTTCTCCTTTTCGTGTGCCAGGGTTGCACAAGATGCAGCATACATTCGGAGATACCGCAGCAAGTACAAACATCAGAGCTACCTGTGGCTCATGCGGGTTAACGCGTGAGCACGAGGAACCCCCCCCCCCTTTCTCCCGGGACCCTCTCTCCCCTCCACCCCACCGTCGTTCTCTCTTCCCGTGATCTCCCTCCTCACGGCGGCGGCAGGGCGCGGCGGCATCAAATGCCGTCACCTGGCCAAGGTTGGCCTGGGCGTTCGGGCGAGGCAACGCCGCCGCCGACGCCGCTGCTTCGGACAAACCGCGGGGCCCGCCGTCGCCCTCTCTGGTGCACCCCCCCCCCCCCCCCACCAACCCTCTCAAAACGTTCGCGGAAAGGTGGACCCCCACTGCCGGCCCTCTCCTCGGTCCCGCCGGAGAGCAGGAAGACGCGGAGCAGCGGGCGCAGGAACTACTGGCCGCTCCCCCGGGGCTCTCTCTCGGACCGGACCGGGCGCAGCAAGCGGTCGCGGGGACTCGCCCCAACGTCATTGCGCTAGAAGAGCGCGTGTGTGCGCGCGTGGTGGCCGCCCCCTCTTCTCGACACGCTCGTTGCCGCACCGCTTCCGCCGCGGCCACTTTCGCCGCTTCCCCGCAAGGCTCGACGAGGAAGGAAGACGTCGTCGACCCGCGCCGCGCCGGAGGTGCTGCTACACGGCGCGGTGCATCGCCACGACGTCCACGACGTCGTGGCCACTGCGACTTCGGAGAAGCGGTCGCTTTCTTTTTGCCGACTCACTCTATAGCGTACCGAGGAACGAGATCGACGTCCCGAAGTGGTGGAACGATACCCGAGAAGAAGACTTCGGCGAAATGGAAAAGACTCCGTAGGGTGTGCGGAAGAGCAGGTGGAGGAGGCTTATACTTCTTCGTATCTGCTGCCAAGACGAGCGGATAAAGTTTTTGCTGGGGACTGAAGAGAGAAGGTCGTAAGCTGCGGGTTGATATCTCGGACCGGAAAGACTTCTTTAACGAACAAGACTTGCTTTGTGTCGGTGGAAGTGTAGTCGCGAGCTGGCTTCTTCATTCCTGTCGTCAAGACCATCGTCGAGGAGAGTGGTTCTTGCAGAGGCCCCGCATCCTCTCCGGAGAAGGACTTGAGCCACCAGCCAGCACACCTTAGACTAGAAAGACATTCTCGTCAGCGTGACACGTAGGTGCAAATGTCCGTGTAGCTTCCGAGAAAAAAATAATTTTGCCAGTGTGCCATTGTTCGGTTCGCAGCAGTTGCTCATCCTGGAAACCGTGGTCGTGAACACCTGGTCGTCGTCGAACGACGTTACCTCCCGTTGTGTGCCCTTAGCGACGACAGCCGCAGGAAGCGTCGATTTCGTGTGTCGAAGCAAAGGGTCCCTTTCATCTGAACACTCTCCGAGTCTCGATGCACAGTGATCCGGTCTCCGCGAGCACTTTGAACAGCTGTCACTGAGGAATACTATGAGGCGGTACTTCAGTGTGCCCGCTGCTGCCATTGTAGACCCCTGAGAATTGCAAAAGAAACTGTGAAGTGAACCTTTTACTTTTGGCCGACTTCCAGCTTTGGCATTTCACCGTCATTTTACTAGAACCTTTTTTTACTATCACATCGTAGTGCTATTGTTCGGACGACTTCCGAGAGAAGCATCCATCTGCTAAACTAGTGCCTTACCGCCCAAGCTGCTGTGTCCGTAAATATACATATCTTTTGCGTGGTCCTGTGGTTAGCACCTGTGTACCAGGAAGTGCAACGACGCTTTGTTGTAAACGCGTCCACTGTGAACTGTTCGTGTTTCCTTTTTTCTTTCTTTTTTACGGCTAACTTTTTCTGAGTGCGCCGCGAATATTCGCTTCGGCCGTTGCGTGCTCCATTTTCGTTTCGACTGCGATCGAGTACTGCGAGACCCTGATGTACCCGCACGTGACTTGCGGTTCGTGACAAAAAGAAAAAAAAAGAGTGAGTGAGTTCCGGAGAAAGAGAAAACGTCAGTAGTCGCCAACATGGATTACTGCTGAGGAATAACACGCCACGATGAGGACGGAACCCGACGTCGAAAAGGTGAGTCGTTTTTTACTCGGTATGCACGGGCTGTCATGTCTGAAATGGTTATCTTTCGTCTTCCTTTAGCGTTATTAATATTACCACTATTTGGCAAGAGAAGAAGTCGACGCAGAAAGGAAAAGCGTTTTAAAGAAAGAAAACAAAGAAAGAAAGTCCGCCTGTTTGGGAATTGGGTCGGGCTTGAGGATCCTGACGTCATCGCAGGACCCCTTGAACAACAACAACAACAATAATAATGATAATCTTGCCGTCAGCATTCCTGGAGATTGACACCAGTTTCACCAAGGCCACTGTGCAGTCATATAGAGGAGAAAATGCACCAGAGAAGTTCGTTTTGAATACCGCCAGTCAATGTGATAAACCAGAAATGAAGCATCAATATGAATACCTATCACGCCACGTGACACCATCATGCTCTGCAATTACAGCCGAAAAGAGCGGTTTTCTACGACAAGGGACTTGATGGGATGGTTACGTACGTGTAAATATACTGCCTTTAGTAAATAACTGTGCACGGTATTTAAACGAAAAAAAATGGGTCTGACACGCTCGTGATATAACAGTCGATATATGACAGTTGACTTGAAAAGCGATTGCGTCCCTAAGATGTCTTCGTGTGTAAGGATAATATGCGAGTTCAAATAGTGACGACTGGAAATACTCTTATAGATGAATAAAATTACAATTTGAATAGAGCTCACCTGAACGCCGAAAATTTATATATTACTCCCCGCGTGACAAAACTCATGATTTATTCAATACATGGCCGCGGAGCACTACTTTAATTTCCACATTAATGCTAATTATTCATTTATTTGATACATATTTCCTGCCACAAATAAAAAGCTAAGGCATGCCAGAGGAAAAAGAATAAAGAGGGTGACCAGGCACGCATAACAAAAACATAGGAAAAGGCACAATTTGAAAAAAACCCACAAATTTTAGTGTAATGCTTTCGCATTGAAGTTACGTAAACAGAAATAAAGTTCCTCAGATAGGCTGGCTTTTCCCGGTTTATGTAACTACTGTATACTACAGTGTGCTACGCCACCAGTCCGCCCCCTTCTCGATTACATTGTAACGTTAACGTGTACGAGTTTCCAAAGACGCTGTTCGCAACGTTTCACAGTATTTCAGTCTTCACAATAAGCACTCGTGGATAGCGCCCTTTGAGGTCCACGCATTCGACGTGATCACTTTTTTTTTCGATTAGATCGCACTCCTTCCGGGCGACCGAAGCATTCCAGAACAGAAACGACACGCTCGTTAATAAACCCCGCGCTCTCGGTCTTCGCTCATCGGTATACAATTTGGTCGGTTGTCGTCACTACAGGCAACGCCCTCCCCTCCCCCCCCCAGACCCCCTCCCCTCCATGCATCAGATAACACACAAGCCATTCATTAAACCTCGCTGACAACTTCGATGCGGCAAGCGGGACAAATGCCCTTTTCATCATCATCATCATCATCATCATCATCATCATCTGTTATGTCCACTGCAAGGACGAAGGCCTCTCCCTGCGATGTCCAATTACCCCTGTTCTGCGCCAGCCGATTCCAACTAGCACCCGCAAATTTCCTAATTTCGTCGCACTACCTAGTCTTCTGTCGTCATCTACTGCGCTTCCCTTCTCTTGGTACCCATTCTGTCACCCTAATGGTCCAGCGACTATCCACTCTACGCATTACATGACCTGTCCAGCGCCACTTTTTTTTTCTCTTCACGTACGTCAATTAGAACGTCGTCTATAACCGTTTGTTCTCTAATCCTATAACCGCTATCTTTCTGTCTCTTACGGTAAAGCCTAGCATTCTTCGTTCCATCGCTCTTTGCGCAGTCCTTAATTTGTTCTAAAGTTTCTTTGTCAGTCTCCAAGCCTCTGCCCCATATATCAGCACTAGTAAAATTCGCTGATTCTATTATACCATACTGTTATGAGAGAGCGGGAGCATACCTACTGGCGTTGCTCCGTATACGGATTGAATCGCAAGGCGTGCTTGCGCAATAAGCGACAGCAAATGGAGCAACTTCCCCCCATCACTCGGGACAAGACGGTTTCCGCGTTCGTGACGGAGACGTTTGCCGCGCATGCAGGGGAAATGCGCTCGCGCGCCAGCGAGAGGCCACCGATCGCTCGTTGCACTTATAGTTTTACTCGTTATAGTTAGGACTGCCACAACAAGGAATTAATGGCATTAAAGTGGAGCTTGACTACTCCACAACCGCGAGGCGTTCGCCAACCTTTATTATTCGAAATTTCCCGCGATGACGAAGGATACAGTGGCTCAATTAAAAGCACCATGCACCGCCGATAATTAAGCTCTTGAACTCTGTGATCCTCTGCAAAGTTAACTCTGTGGTTCTGGATATCGCGTTGTCACATGACACGTATTAGTGTCCTCCCCCTTCTTTTTCTTTTTTTTCGCTTCATATATCAACGTGTTCTCTAACAAAAACAGTTACTATAGCTTGCGCTTCGTCCGTCCGTGTCCGTGTTCCATTCTACGTTATATTTGCTCGCCAGTGTCAAACTCAACGCAACGTAATCATGAATCGTGAATTCAGCTGAGCCGACTTACGGAAAGCAACAACAGAGTTGAAAGACATTATATTGACCTTATTGCTGATGCCGACTACACACACACACACACACACACTCTCTCTCTCTCTCTCTCTTTGTCTCTCTCTCTCAATCCAGACAATAGACCCTCCATTGACCACATCCCGATCGAAGACTGGCTGAAGAAATAGTGCAGAAGCCACCGACAATGGTTTGACAATCATTGTCGATGTAAGCGAATATCTTTAAGCGAAGAGCAGAAAGCGAGTCGGTGTAAGCGAATATCTAACGCTTTTAGAAAGCAATTCACTTCAGTAAAAGAATGACGCACTTGAAGGCGCTTATTTGCTTGTACTTGAAAGCGCGGAATTGTTTCGACGAAGGCGGACAACACCGCAACCAGTGCGCGACAGCAGACGAGCGTGTCAGTACTTGTTCGGTGTTTCTGGGGCATCTTTGTTTCAAGTATAAACCGAACGGCCAGTGTTGCTTAGCTTCGAGGATCAGACGGGTAGCGGCGCTTTCGGCATCGATTGCGGGCGCTGAAAGTTCAAGCAAACACGCTGCGCACACACGGCGCACAACACGTACAATTTTCACGGCAAGTTCGAATGCCATCACATTCAGGTTGATAGCAAAGGTGGACCAACAGCAACGAGAGAAAGAAAGTTAGAACGCAGTCTACAAATAGTTTACAGTCTACAGATAGTCAAGTCTGCAAATAGTTTAACTCTGCAAATTGTTTAGTCTGCAAATAGTGTAAGTGCGCGCACACTTTAATTGTTTCGCGCGTTATGAACAAGACACATTTCAGCCACACCTTATACGGTACAACATCATCACTTTCTACACAAAAACAACAAAAAAAAAACGAAAGAAAGAAATCTGGGACTGCACGTGCCAAATGCACGATTTGATAATGAGGCAAACCGCAGCGCGAGGCTCACGCATGAATTTTGACTGCCTGGTATTCCTTCAACGTGAGCCTAGATCGACGAGTACACAAGCGTTTCAGAATTTTGGCCCCCGTCGAAACGCGGCCGCCGCGGACTGGATTCGATCCCGCGACCTCATGCTTAACAGCGCAGTGCCAAACCACTAAGCTACCGCGGTGGGCGGTCCTACGCAGGGGACTCCGCATGTGTTGAACACAGGGATCGATGCAGGGCGAGCCATTTGCCGTGATTGATACTGCTGCACACGTCACAGTACTGTGATTCTTGTACGTGCGGGTCAGATCTCTCGAATATCCGCATACCTGGTAGAAGCAAATATTCCTTGGCACGGGAATTAATGGAGGCTCGTACTTTATCAACATGAAACTTGAGTCTCTGTCAGCGATACGTCTGTGGCGTTACGCAGAACAAAACGCTCGTGTTTTTGGAATGTATGATTGGACAGAGATGTAAATTTGTTTCTGATTACCGCGCGCAAATGTACGTGCGCACCTTGCCACCTTCTCCTACAAATATGATCCCGTCCGCTTCCAATAAACTTAGTTGCAAGGTGACGCTCTTTCCTGTCCTGAACTTTTTTCTGCCATCGGTAGCGCCTTAACATTGCGTAAGACCATGTTCCAGCTAATATTTTACATAGTATAGATTACCATATTAAGCTCCTTCCACGTCGCGTAAACTGCGAAGATACCGTACGGGTATGTTCTGCATTTTAAAAAAAAATCCTAACAATGCCATGATATTTTGCGCCTACATGTACTTTAGGCTCGATCGTTAGTTTATCTTCTGCATGACCGCATAGCCATTTAATCTTGATTTCTAACAATCCAATGCTGCTATTCGCGTTTCAACTCAACATATGAGGATAAATAAATAAATAAATAAATAAATAAATAAATAAATAAATAAATAAATACGAGACTGCGTCATTTCTTTAGAAACTGCGCCAGGGCTTGCTATTAGCTTCTATCACGGGTGCTTTTCAATAGTGCTTCGATGAAAGATAAAAAATAACGAGCTGACGGCACCAGCCACC
The DNA here is from genome assembly GCF_050947875.1 of Dermacentor variabilis. NCBI lineage: Eukaryota > Metazoa > Arthropoda > Arachnida > Ixodida > Ixodidae > Dermacentor > Dermacentor variabilis. Next base: position 140,966,311 of record NC_134573.1, read on the forward strand.
ACCCCGGTTCAAGAAGCATACCCCTATAAGAACCATCCATCTAGGAAAGAATGCAACGTCAAGTGCTAAAGCGCTGTTATAACATCACTCTATCAACCTACCCATCCGCGAACAACACCACGCTGTGGGTGCAAAATCGTCGTGTTGTAGACGAACCGACTGCATTCGGGTGTTTCTAACCGTGACCCTAGGTAAATATAGATTCGAACATATTACTAATGACACTTAAAGCAATTGCCTTATTGCAGCTCTGTAATCGACAAAATAACTTAATCACGCCCACTGGTTCGCAGGGACATAACAGTTATAGTTGATCACCTCTAAGCACGCTAACCTCGGCCCTCCACTTACAGTAGTCAAGTGGTGTGTAACTGCTATACACGCGCGCTATATGGGCGTTTAAACGGGGCAAAGTGAAAGCTAGCAGTCTGCGCCTCCACAAGGCGGGCTCGCATCAACGCTAACACGCCCACGAGCGTCGCTCTTTTCGGAGCTCTCTCTCAAAATGCGCAGACCACCCCGCACTTAGTGTCCGAAAGAAAGAAAGAAAGAAAGAAAGAAAGAAAGAAAGAAAGAAAGAAAGAAAGAAAGAAAGAAAGAAAGAAAGAAAGAAAGAAAGAAAGAGAAGCCTCGCGCGGCCAAGCGTTGAACCTAATGAGCTGTCACACACCTTTCTCAAACCCCGCTGCTTTCTGTTTCTTTCCTTCGTCTGTTCGAGGATTGCTCTCATTCCTTATTACCTCACATTGAATGCGCTGCAGTTCCCACAAGGGCACGAAAGGAAGGGTTCCATACAACAAAAAGAAAATGAACTCAACTATATACAGTGCTGCAGTGCGGGCCTGTTAGTGCATGTGTCATCTTGGAACACTATATGTAGCGCGCACGGACGAATACAATAAAAGGCACATGAACTCATGAGCCTTCTACTACTAGCGTACACTATAAGCGCCATGTCTGTGTGTTCACGGTGTTCATGCTGCACCTCATATTGTGCTCGTCTGTGTGCGGCAAACCGCTACGCAGTAGTGTTCAAAGATCGCACTAGGGGTAAAAAAAGCTTCAGCAAGGAGAATCGGGGAAAACCGAGGGACTCAATTTCCTTTTTGTTAGTTTTTTCTTACTTCTTTTTTTTTTGTTAGTTATAAGCATGTGAAGCCGACACAAAGATGAAGCCGAAGAAAGCACAGGCTCAAATTAATTACGTATTTTAGTCACGGGTGCGCGAATATTCTTGAAATTTCGTATGCGCATCAATAGTCCTTGCCTGATTCGACTCGCGTTCGACTTCCGCAATTCGCCATTCGAAATCCTCGAATATTCCGTTCCGTTCGACTACGAGGTATGCAACAATGCAACAAAACACTTACCGGAGCCTACAAGGGACAAAGACTGGTGCAAGGATTCTGCTGTACAAAATCCGCGGTTGAGGCGGAGAAGTACCAGCTTCAGGGTAAACGCTAAGAACAGCCAACTTATGCTTCGTTGTATCCAGCCATTCGGTAAAGGCGCCTTGACTTTAGGCAGCTTACGATTTTCTTTCTTTTTTCCCCGATTCAGGCAAATCATTTTGACAATCTCGCTGAGTTTGCTTTCATTTTAAAACAATGCGCGCTGCGGTATAGCTTTAAGCTTTACTCCAACGAACACACCGCTCAAAGTGCACACGCAGGTGGCGTTTTCCTGTATTTATTAGTTATTAACAAAAGAAGGAACCAGAGAAACAGACGGTAAATTGGATGCAGAGGATAGAAACAAAAAATGGACATGCATGTTTACAGAAACGGCAAGAAAAAAAGAAAATGAGGAGGAAAGATCTGTATGATAACGCAAAGTGCTGCAGTGCCTAGCACGCTATTTGAGGCTCGAACTGCCTGCCTCAGGACAAATACATCCCGGAACAACTACGCGCCACTAATGTGAGGCATGCGTATGCTGCAAAAAAAATAAAAGAAGCCTGGAAATGACTCGGCTCGTGGTAATGGAATGCCAAGATATCTATCTAGCGAGAGAGACCCCTATAGGCAGTGTCAACCTTCCGGAAACATTGGGATTCAAAGAAGATGGAAGGATTAACTGGTCAGCAGTCGGCTATAAGTAAGAGACGTTTGGAGTATCGTTGGGGAAAAAAAGAAGCAGGGAAGAAATTGATAGAACCGGAGTGTCTTTGAAAGCGTAGGTAGCTGTGCGATGTAGTGAGAGAGGTTTTAAATGCGAAAGATCAAGATCAGATAGGCAAAAAGGCCACATAGCGATAGATGTAGTAAAAAGTGGTTAACTCAAGCAGGCTACGTGACTATATGTCTCCGCCCGTTTCAAAGTAGAAGCCAATCATTGTCGTCGTCGTCGTCGTCGTCATCATCATCATCATCATCATCATCATCATCATCATCATCATCATCATCATCTCATTACTGTAATTATGAGTGCATGCTCATTTACAAGCTCACCTGCTGACCGTGCGTACAATTCTGAACATCACAGGTATCGAATGATGTTTAAGAAATGCCTTTTCTTTCTTTTTTAACCAAACGCGCTGTACAATACCTATACATACCACTTGGTTTTAAAACGATAAAATATTCGAAGGTCGTTTTCCTCGAATATTTGTATTCAATTCGACTCGCAAAATTTTGTTATTCTAACGTGATGATGAGGATTGCTACACAGTCTACTGTTTCTGTGCAACACTAACTTGGACACTGCTATCTATCTATCTATCTATCTATCTATCTATCTATCTATCTATCTATCTATCTATCTATCTATCTATCTATCTATCTATCTATCTATCTATCTATCTCGTCATTCTAAAGCAAAAGTAGAAGAAAAGACAACAAAAAAGGATAACGTACCGCGTGATGCCTTCTGTTGAAACGATGTTACACATCCGCCACCATAAGCGCTGGCTAACACTCTCAGGGCCATTTTTTTAATACGAGTACGTAATACCCAAGAAAGTAGACCGGGTGGGGGGGGGGGGGGGGGGGGTTACAGTCACCGGCTGTATAGCTAAAGCGGTGGAGCATTGCACGCGTCACGCGAAGGTTCTGGGTTCGACTGCCACCGGAAGGAAGTTGTCCTTCCCCCTCCATTCCCTTGTTTCTATTCAATCGACATTTTAAGTGAAACAGGCAGTTAATTTCTCCGGCGCTTTTGCTTGGTTTTTATCGTCTGTCAGCGTCATAAAACAAAACAGCCTGCGTCTGTTATGTGCTCACCTGTTTGAATGTATACGCGATACTGTCTTTTTTTTTCCTTTTCGTATACTTCACCGCGAATTACGTCACTCCCCCCCCTCTCTCTCTCTCTCTCTCTCAAAACGGCTGCGACGACGCAGCACAGCCGTAACAGCTGACGACTCTTGCTAGGTTCACGCGTTTTACACTCAGCGGCAATTTATTACCCTTCCCCCTTTCCTCTCCCTGCCATTACCTCTCTCAATTATCCGTCCATCCGTCGTCCTATGCGTGGTGCTTTGCGTTGGGTGTCAGCCGTCTTGGGAGCGTAGCGTCCTTGGGAAACTGACGTACAGTTGTCGCAACATTTGCGCGTTTTCTTTTTTATTTGCCCCTCCTCTTTCCGAATTAATTTAAGCGCTCGCGTAATGAGGTCAAGTTTCTGGAAAGGCGCTGTCCCCGTTAGCACGTCAGGTATGCGCAAACACACAGCGCGCGGAAGGCCACACGCAGGCGGCGAGCTCACTTTTGTCATTTTTATTTATTTTTTGGCGACAATCCCGATTTGGATTATGGAAGGAGGGCACATACATTTATTGGATGAAGACGTAGTAGATGCAATCTTTTTAAGAAACACGTGATAAATGCGCAAACAGAGAGGTTGGCCTGTGAGCTTAATTGAGACTAAGGAAGATAAGAAAGTATGTTCATGACGACGACGACGACGACAACGATGATGAAAATGATGATGATGATGATGATGATGATGATGATGATTAAAATGAAAGGAGGTGCGTATTTACAAGTTCGCCACTTTGCGATATACGTAAAGCCATATATGCCCACCTCACTGTCTTGTGCAACTGCTACAGAGCTGCCTTTGATATCACAACTTCGCGCTGTTCGCGTGAGGCCAAGGATGGGAAGCGAACTCGCCAGATATTGGTCGGCTATCGACGTGTGCTGTTGGATGAGACCAGCTCCCTGATATTCCTGGAAGAAACGGGAAACAAACGTAAATGACTAACTTAATGTTCCTCTTTTGCGTATACCTTTTTACGAATTTCGAACAGCAAGGTGTCTTTCTTTGCGTCAACATGACCTATAGTCACAAAGTCGAGCCACCCTTTTCTTATGGCCCTATGTCCGCTGGAAATAAACGGTTTCCTGAAAACATCACTACAGGTAACTCTGGCGCTGCGATCGTTCGGTGACCATGGGAGGCGATAGGTGCACGCGGATTTACATTTGTCTGGTCTTCGTGTTTGTCGCTTGAGACGTTCTTGTAGCGTTGTTTATTACGCTCCTATAGGCTTCCCAAATTTTTGAGAAAATAATTTTTTTTTCTGAACGCACAAAGGCAATAAGTTTGCAAACGCAAGAAACCAATAAAGTGTCGAAACGGATTGTGTGGATAAGTGCCAGTCCCTTTTCGATTTCGCCGCACGTCGTATAATCATTACAAATTGTTATTGTATTCGTAATGCAATGCTTCGCAGAAAATTTGTTAAGCCGCAAGGCCATCTGGAGCAAAAAGGACAAAGTTTAAGTAAATCGGCCAAATTCACGTATATTTCCCATTATTCCCATGCTATAGCTGAACCGACGTTCCGTTGACATCTAGTGTTGGTGTTCCCTCTACTATGCAAGTTTTGTCGGAACCTTTGCGCCTTAGTATCCATTCAACGAATGCCGAAAAGTAAGGCGTCTTTCTGGGGAGCTATTGGTGGGTCTATGGTCGGTCGGACATTATACTGTTGTAAAGGCGATGGACGCATGGGTGGACTTGAGGACGCACAGACGAACACTGTAGTAGCAGACGAACGCCATCATTGGTGTATCGTCTGCTTCGGTGTCAGTTCATGAATCCACAAGTGCGCTGCCTTTACAACAACAACAACAATACGGGTGTACATACGTCTTTCTCTACAGCTCAAATCTACAGTTGACAGCTTGGACTCCCGCCCCTTTTCAGAAGAAAAGCTTTTGGGCGCGTGGAGGAGTGTTCACTGTGCCCAACGTGCCATAAAATCACTTTTGAACTTTTTGAGTGAGACTGGTCTAGACGATCGCCTCTAGAAGCTGTGAGACGTGCAGTCAGTACGAAATGTGTTGGCGCAAGAACATTTTGGGACAATATTACTTTTTGTATGGACAAGATTATCCTTACGTGCATTGCGTCTACAGTGCGCATCCGCATATAGGACAACGTTCATATAGTATCTCATTGTACCATAACATAATCACCCGCCACCTACCTTTCCCTGTATTTCCCACTTCCCCTTTCCACAGTGAGGAGTAGCAGGCTAGAGACACGCTCTCCAGGCCGACCTTTCCTCCTTTCTGTTCATTAAAATCTACTC
>NC_134573.1:140976852-141114352 GCF_050947875.1 Dermacentor variabilis
ATATCGTCCAAATAAGTCCGGTCTACAGCCAACACGGTAACGCATAAACTGCACAAAAAAAGAAAAGAAATAGCGCGCACCAATTTAATCGCAAAACTCGATAACACATCCCGCAACACAACTCGAAAGCGTTACTCGCAGCGCAAAACTCGAAGGACCGCTCAACGGCGTTCAATTGCACATTAGTGTTTCAGTTTAGGGGACGCAAGTGGCTTGCGTACGCAAGAACTATAACTCTCATTGATGTTTTTGCATTCAAAACTCATAAGGAGTGCTTAGGTGTCCTCGAATTTTCTTTTCCTCCAATCACTCTTGCAAGCGTAGCTTGGCTCTCAAAACGATGATATCACGATGAGGTCACGTTCCGCAGTTATTCCTACGTAATTATTTTCGCAGCGGTGATCGTTGTAAGGCCTCATTCGGCTCAAAATCCGCCCCTGCGCCCTCGCTCATAAGATCAGCGTGCACGTGTAACGTGACTGCGTCCAAACAACGGACTTATGTACTTTTTTTATACTGAACAAAACAAAGTGCAGCAATGACAAGCTTCTTAAACTGAAGCAAACATTTCCTCTAGCGTAAGTTTGCTGCCCTGCGCCATGTCCTTTAGCCGCATGTTTAAACTTCCTCTAAGGTGTTGGACCTGACATTGTAAACAATTGTACATCGTCGAGGAATGCGGTATCCGCGTCAATATGCAAAGAACGCTTGCCGCATATCTGTCAAATTTGCGTTAGATGACGCATAAAGGCGACACAAATGCAGACCCGAAGGATGACAATGAAGGCTTCCCACTGGGTCGACTTTCACGATGTCTCGGAAGAAAATGTTCTGGGACCTTAGCTTAACCACCTTTCGCTCTGCATAGGGACACAAAAGCCCAATTGCGCTTCTTGAATTAAGGCGACTGGAATCAACGAAAGTTAGTGACAGGTCAGCGAACACTCCCTTCTGAAGGCGTTCACTCTGTCTGGCTCGTCATCATTTTTCATATCTGTCCTTTTTTTTTTCCACATCTGTCTTTCCTCATTTCCCTCCTCCCCGATTGTAAGGTATGGTCATCCGGACACGTCCTTGTTTGACCCTCCCTGCCTTTCCCTCTTCGCTTTTCTCCGTTTCTCTCGGCGTCGTGAGTTAAATCTTGCTACAGCAAAATCAAAGAGAAGCACTCCGGTCACGTTTTAAGTATATATAGCGCTATAAAAATTCCTCACCGAATAAAAGACCTTTCTTTCTTCTTTCTTTTTTCCCTTCTTTCGGCGCATGCTTATAAAGGCGTCCTTCGTTCCGGACACCTCCCTTTTACATACCCACACATTTCGCGGCTATTATTTTGGCACCGCTGTCAAGCGACATAACAACAACAAAAGTTAGGCTGCGCCCTCTGTCTCTCACACTCTGCAATTTGGGTCCAAATTTGGCTGGAGCGAGGCGAGCGACAATGACAAGCGAAACCGCGAAAATAAAGTCATAATACCAGTTCTGGCGCTGCTGCTCGGAACATTCCAGAGGCGAAAATAACAGACCGAATGGGGCCCGCCCGGAAAACAAGCAAATAGATATCTAACCATTGGTCTACCCGCAAGCATACGCGGAGCAGTCTTAAAAAAAAAAAAAAAAACTAGCACGGACAATAGCGCCCCCTATATCTTTACATACGCGCGCTAGATGTTCGGCTACTCTGCAGTCCTGCAATGCCTGCAGGACGAAGTCGGCTGCGGGCATGGAGGAAGGAAACACGGTAATAGGGAGCATCTCGCAACGCGATTGAAGCCAAGTGTGTCGTCCCAACACGTGACCAGCGGTACACAGGCAAAATGCGACCAAAGATACAGGCCGAGCAGCCGAGCAGCTGCCGACCGAACTCGCATCGATTAAAAACTCGCCATGGAATAAAGAACCAACTATACCGGGCACCAAACGTCTCGGCAAATCTCGACTCTTGATCCGTGATCTCGAGGCAAGAAGTCACGTGTTGGGCCGACACTTCGCTTTCCAAGGCTGCCGGCGTGGCGTAACGCTCTCTCCTGTCTTTTTCCCTTCCTTCATGGCTGTCGGTGTGAAAGGGCTGCGCGCTTGTCACGTCGGGTGTTAAGAAGTGCCGCTTCGTTTTCGTTGCACGAAAACAATGGGCGAGAAAGTGAGATAATGCCGATATTAGTGGGTCAAGTATGATTTAGCTTGTAAACCGTGTCGACCTCGAAAACAAGCATAAGATTGTGTGTTTTTACGCTATCGTGGATTAACAGCGTGTGCCATCTAGTTTTTTTTTCTATTTCATTTTTTTCCTGCGCGAACAAAGGAAGCAACGTACACTGTCGGGTCGACGGTGCTGGTCAGTTATCTGAAATTAAATCGCGTACAGTCTGAGGGAAACGAGGTGTTCTACGGCCTGTGCATTTCATTTCGCTTTACGGCGCAGCGAAGTTAAAGAAGAAAAAAATGTAAACGACAGTAGACAGCAAGTTAACGTAACGAAAACATCAAGAATTACATTTATCCACGAAGCATGCGAAAGAGGCTCGCGTGATGCCTGTTACATGTATAGAGAAGGTAGGTACCAGACTAGGGCCCCTCCATATTTTTTTTACTCTCATTGCAATAATAAAGATTAAGATAGGTGCCCACACGTATAGCGGTGGCGTATGAGGTATTGTTAGTGCCATAAAGAGACTATGTATGTAATAATAATAATATTTGGGGTTTTACGTGCCAAAACCACTTTCTGATTATGAGGCACGCCGTAGTGGAGGACTCCGGAAATTTCGACCACCTGGGGTTCTTTAACGTGCACCTAAATCTAAGCACACGGGTGTTTTCGCATTTCGCCTCCATCGAAATGCGGCCGCCGTGGCCGGGATTCGATCCCGCGACCTCGTGCTCAGCAGCCCAACACCATAGCCACTGAGCAACCACGGCGGGTTATGTATGTATGTATGCATGTATGCATGTATGCATGTATGTATGTATGCATGTATGCATGTATGCATGTATGCATGTATGCATGTATGTATGTATGTATGTATGTATGTATGTATGTATGTATGTATGTATGTATGTATGTATGTATGTATGTATGTATGTATGTATGTAGGACGTACACCCGAAAGAAGCAACCGAATGTTTACGGCATTTCATGCCATATTCACATAAACGCATTGCACAGACGCGCCTCGATAGCGCAGCCCGGCTACATATCCGTTTCGATTACTTCGCCCGTTTTAATTTTTGCTGTTGTTCAGATACCACTGACACTCTTATAGCTGTGAGATTGTGACAACAGGATCTTCAACACCAGTGTATCCCACTCAGGTGCCCTTAACCAACGATAAACAAGACCTATTGTGTTACCACGGCGAGCAAGAACACGACCGTCTCGGGTGTAGTCGTCCTGCAGCACGCCTCCGCGGACAACGATGACCCTGTTGTCGACAAGTGCGCGGGGGAGAGAGAGAGAGAGAGAGAGAGAGAGAGAGAGAGAGAGAGAGAGAGAGAGAGAGAGAGAGAGAGAGAGAGAGAGATTGGGTGGGGGGGGGGGGGCTTTAGCATCGAAACTGTAGTCTTCCTGCCACGCCAGGCGACTTAGAAAGCGCTGTAATGAGGCGCTCCCGAATACAACTCGGAACAGCAGTGAGGGCAGCAGAAGACGCCGCATATGCGCCGGCCGTCACGTAATCTGTCACATTTACATTCTTTCCCTTTCTGCGACCCTGTATAGCACACCTCAGACACTCATGGAAAGAAAGAAAGAAGGAATGAAAGGAAGAGGCCCAAATGCAGTCAGAGCAGCAGACCTGCCAGTAGGACCCCCTACAGGCGCGCGCTTCCTCGACACTTGTCGACGAATAAAGGGCGAGGAAGAAAGAAAGAAAGAAAGAAAGAAAGAAAGAAAGAAAGAAAGAAAGAAAGAAAGAAAGAAAGAAAGAAAGAGGGAACGTCCCGTCAACGTCTCCTATATGCGACTCGCGGCGACGTGCGCGCCCGCGACCTCCATCCGACGATGCTTCCTTTCGTGCGTGGCAAATGTGGGGCGGACCGGCAGCGGCGGTTTGCCGCAGCTCCGCTGTCACACACGCAGGCGCGAGAGGGCCCGATGTAATACGCCGAGGAAGCTTTGCGCTTCCCGGGTTCGTGAACGGTATAGCGCGAATAATTAAAGGCGTCTTTCTCTTTTCTTTCTCTCTCTCTTCCTTTCAATTTTCTTTTCTTCTTCGCTTTCTAAAATGTTTCTTCCTCAATGTAAATATAACTGCTGCCATTATACCTTAGCTATAGGGATAAATAAATAAATAAATAAATAAATAAATAAATAAATAAATAAACGGACTCATTGGTGTCGTGAACGTGTCCGGCTGACCTTCTATATGTAGGTCAGACGGCTGATTTTAGAGTGGCGTGTTTTGAAAAGGAAGCAATGAGGGCCGCTTTTATCGGGGTTGTGAATACGCGCTGCAGCGGCCTGAGTGAGCTGCACTTGACTGACTGACGCGTCATTAACGTCCAGATGCAGTATAAATGCGGGGTCACCATCATTAATATTCGCAGAATGTTTAAAAGTCGCCTGTGGCAGATGGCAGAATTCTCATCCTTGAGCTCGATGATCTAAAGATGTTCGAGTAATTCACATAAATGTACTAATTAAAACTCATAAATAATTAATTTTTGACACTCACTACATTTTGCGAATGGCAGCCGGTGAGCATGTAAGGCACATCCGCTTCAAAAAGATTTTTAGGGTGACACATGTTTCGAGATATGCGCCAGCAAACTCGCACGAAAATGCACTGTTGTTCCACTTGCTTCGTTACAAACGTTTCTTTTTTCTTCTTTTTTTAATGCATTAAAGGGACACTAAAGGTTACCGGAAACTCAAGTTAAAGTGGTAGAGCAATGTTCTAGAACGTCTAAGGCGTCAATATAATCGCGAACAGAGCTTTAGTAACCGAGAAATTGAGGTAAATGCATGGCACGATTTGAGACCCCCCCAGCGACATTCCGGTACTAGCCCGATGACGAAAGCACTCCTCATAATTTGTGTTACTAATACTCAACTACTCGTATTAAAAATATCATTTCATTCGATTATAAGACGGAAAAAATGCTACTTGTCTACGTCTATTCGATTCTAAGAAAAAATAACATTTTGACGTTACCCTTCAGTAATATGGGTGGTCGAAAGGTTTCGTTTTCGCTCGACTCTGCGCGCTCGACTCTGCGCCGCTCACGCTTTGGAGTTTCAGTAGTTTCGTTATCGCGTCGTGCTGTGAGGGTTCTGCTGGCTCGCGAAACTTTCATTTCGAACAAACAGTGCGAATGCCACGTCCATGTGATGTCGTGGGAAGCCCTCGTTGCTTTCCCGCTCCGGAGAGCCGGTGTCGAGGCCGCCGTCGTAGTACGCAACGACGCCGGCAGCGCGAGCCCTCAGCAGCAGGTCGCGCTCGTCAGTGCTCAAATTGCTGAAGTTGAGCCCACCATCGCGAGCCAATCTTTCGTTGTCAGGGTCCATTGCGACGAGCGTCGAAGTTTGCATCATAGAATGAAGTACCGGCTTATGGTCGCGCGTTTCTCCTTCCGCTAGCCACCATACTCCCGCTTTCGCTCTGCTGTCGGCTCTGTCTTGGCTCTGTTTCTGGCCGCGCATTTGCGTTTCGCGCAGAAAAGCCGTAGCGCCGTCTGCGGACGCCGTTCTACTCACCGATGGCACAACGTAACTATGAGACCATGATGTCAGTACTCCTCGATCGGAGAGCGGGTGATTTGAACTGCGCTAGAGGAACGCGCGCACGCTTCAGAACGCATTTTCTCTTAAAATAAGTATCTCCTTTGCACGAAACAAGCGTTTCGAGGTTTCTGGGATGGTATTTCAACAGTCCACGTTGACTTAATAGTAACCTTTAGTGTCCCTTTAAGGCACAAAAGTTACTGCAACGCCTATGCATTTCGTCCCACACCTTGGGCAAATAATATCTCGAAACTGGTGCCATCGTGGAGATTCATTTCAAGTGTGTACACGCCTTTCAGGCTCACCGGCTACAAATCGTAAATTGCAATACGTGCCGCAAATATTTTAAAATTAATTAGCGATTTCCTGTTAATTAGTGGGACACACGTTTCGATTTTTCGTGGAAGTAATGTCCACTTTTTCTAATAATTCAGCTCAATGACTAGAATTGTGCTCTCCGCTAAAAGTGATTTTTTTTTAATCTATGAAGATTAAAAATGATCACTGGGTATATAACGCAGCAACCGTGCGTGGTGCTTATGAGAGTAATGTCAAAATTATAAAATTGCATTACACAAGAACTCTATAACAAAAGCCTCAAGCTGTTCACGGGCACCTTTAGGAATAAATAACGATTTCGTACCGATACACACAATTGACACAAAGAGCACAATGATTTCGATATGTGATTCCCATTGTGTGAAAATTATAATGAAGTAGGGTGAAGCTTACGGATAAGCGTATGCAGCTAAATATGTACATAAGCCTGTCTGATCGGAAGCATTGAAGAAACAACAGAAAAGTGATGTTACTTTTCATGATATGGGAAGATATTGCACGTTGAATGGACCTTGACAGCTCGTTGGCCATGAATAAGCGATGCCAACCGTGGAAAAGTACACTCGTGGAAGTGTGCTTGGCGAGGAAATATCGGCAAAGCCATTGGTTTAGTTTTCGTTGTCGCGCAAGAGAAGTTAATTCAGATTCCAGCGATCGAGGTTCTAGCTAGCTCATACAGTTGACACGATGAATATGTTATCCCTGATAGAGCACAGGCTAGACGTATGAAAACATAGGAACGAAACGTAGTAAGTCCGTCCCGTCTGCAAAGCTCACGGAGCTGTTTCAGGTACTTCATATATAGCGTTGGTACATTCCAGTCTTCAAAACTGAGCTTGTAATTCTCCCTATGCGCAAGTAAAGAGACTTCGCAAGACACGAGCTGTGTTCGTGTGCTTTTTCTGTCCATATGGGCCAGCGTACCCTCAGGCAAGCATCTTCAGTATGTTCCATTATGTACCAGCGTGTGGAGAGGCAAGCACTTCCACTACGTATGGTCCAGTATGATCCAATATGGTCCACATGGACCATCGCACACTCACTGAGACATGCACCTTCAGTAATTTCGAGTATGGACCAGCATATGCTCAGACAAGCATCTCCAGTATGTGGTCCAATACGAAACAGTACGGTCCATATGGGCCAGCGCGCACTCAGAGAACTGAGGCACGCGTCTATAGTGCGTTCAATTATGGACCAGCATGTGCTCAGACGAGCATCTCCAGTATACGGTCCAATATGAAACAGTATGGTCCATATGGGCCAGCGCACACTCAGACAACTGAGGCATGCACCTTCAGTACTTTCGAGTATGGACCAGCATATGCTCAGACAAGCGTCTCCAGTATATGGTCCATATGGGCCAGCGCACACTCAGGCAAGCATCTTCAGTATGCTTCAGTATGAAACAGGGCACGCGGAGGCAGACGTCTCAGGAATCCATTAAAGGATGCATCTCTCTCTCTCTCTCTCTCTCTCTCTCTCTCTCTCTCTCTCTCTCTCTCTCTCTCTCTCTCTCTCTCTCGTCTTGCAAATGCATCTTCTCGAAATGCCATCGCCGTCGGCTACGGTGCGCGCGAAGTGCGACCTGAAGTCGTCTTCATACGGTCGAAACCAGGAGGCGGACAGTCGGGAGCTGGTTGCCGAACACTATGCACACTTCCTACTTTTTTCTTCCGGTCAGTCTCCCCGTCCCATTCGCGCGCACCCATCCTTCCCGTCTTGATACTTGAAATGCGAGCCGGCAGTAATTGGCGACTCGGCGACACTTCCGCGTGGCAGCTGCATGCATACATGCACACCGGTGAACAAGCTGACACCGATGTCCTGGCACTCCGTCCGCAGGTCCAGAGTACAGAGTAGCGAAAAAAAGAGTGAATACAAGTTTGTTATTCACTGTTTCAAGCCGTTTCGCATCCGGGATATGTCAGCCGCGCCGGCCAACCACGTTCGGGGGCTGTGAGAGTATACGCGATGAGCGCGCCATGGATACACCGCCAGTGAGCAAGCAGAAACGCGGTGGTCAGACCTGAAGGAACTCGTCAGATTGCCGGTGTCAGGACTTCTCACTTCATTTTTTCGCACGTGTCACATACCTGTAGCAAAATAGCAAAATCTAAGAGAAGGAGAGATAGAGAGAGGGAAGGCGGGCGGCAAAAGTGTGGTCAACAAGGGGGCAGCGATTCGTGACGGACAGCAAAATGGCTCAAAAACTTTACTACAAGGTGCGAATTGTGTTCCGGGGCCACAGCGCGGAGAGACGATCCCGCAAACGCGTGGGCCATAATGCTTGACACCGAACGAGTTAATTTCAGGCGCGTCAGCGGGCGTCGGATGACTCGGCCGGAGGCGCTATTTCTAGCGCCCCGCTGTATTGCAACGCCGCGTTGAGCCGTAACAGCTTTCTCTCGCGTGTCCGCGGTGCGATTTTGCGGTCGACACCGCATATAAACTCAGCGCGGTAGCTGGCTCACACGAGAAGCGTCTCAGCGTTCTCAACGCTGACAGCTGTATTGCCCTCTTCTGTATACAGCTAGCTGCTCCGGCACGCTTACCCAGACCACGTTCGATCAAGAATTGCGGGCGTTGAAGAGAGATCCCAGCGATGATTTGTGCCGCGTGATTGACGTGCTTTCCTGTGCGCGCCTCGCATGTACAGAAAACACCACACTCGGTCCGCATAGCTTGAAGAAATGCTTCTTGAAAGCCGACATTGGTGTGCTTATCGCGGATGTGCTTCTGCTTTGTTTATTATTTACTATATTTTTCTTTAGTGTTGTCTCTGTTATCAGTTGGCTGGGCATGAGTATCTCCCAGGATATCCAAGACCTCAGTTCACTCTTGAACGCCGCATCGGAATGGGCAGTATTAATCAAAGCCTTTTTTTTTTTCTGGCGTTCTCGATGCAAATCGAGGGCCCGCAGATACGATCGCCGTTTCGCCGAAGCCTGCTGCAATTTAATGACGCCGTGAAAAAAAGTGGAAAATACAGAAATATACAACTTGCCGACAGATAGAAAATGCAAAAAAGAAAAGAAAAATGAATTCGATGAAGACCGACAAAAAAAAAATAAAGCAGCAATGCTTAGCTGTAGAGAAACGACACAAAGCAACGGCAAGTTAGGAATAACAAAACGCATAAATTTTTTGAGCCCGTGCTAACTAAACAATTTCACGTTGTTTTTTGCCAACCAACAAGGGAAAGTGGATCGCCAGCGCAAAGCCAATATCAGAGAACCGACACACCGTCGTGAGCGTTCGAAAAACGTCGCACAGCCATATGCATTGAAGCATGACAACTGAAGCGGTGACAAGGAGATGGAGAGTGGTATATACCAACAATAAACATTCACTGGAAACCTCAGCTTGAAGCTTTCGGGGACTGGATCCAGAATTTGTTTTAACAGGGAGGCTTTTCTTCGTCATGGCATCCCCTAACCTGGAACCAATTATCTGACACCGCAACAATGTCAAATTCCGCCATGCTTTCGGAATCGCCATTTTTCAAGCTCTGATTGGCCCACTGGGCTGCTACGGCTCCTCTGATTGGCTCAGAACGCAATAAATATGGCGAACTTTGGCAGTGTCCAGATTCGGGATTACTACCCGGGAACTTGTGATGGCCAGGCCCTTGACAAAGACCATTCTCCAGGGCGAAGCGTTGGCTCCAGACGAAAGGCTCCAGGGCGAGGCTTTTCTTCTTCGGCCACTGTTGATCAAGACACTTTCATACATACGGCGGCGAGTCAAAGAAGCCGCGTTTTTAGTTTCTCTTTAAGCGGTCTCTCATTTTACGGGTCAGGAAAGGGGGTGCTTGGCACAGCGCCACATCGACGCATTCGCATACAGAGAAGGTCGGGAGGGATTGGTACCTCCCGGAATACTGATGTCGTCTGCTACCGCATCCGCAGACGTCGGCCGACAAACCCACCAGCGAAGAACACGCACGAAATCTCAAACAAAGAAGAAAAAAAGGCACTTCAGGTGCCATTCGCATGTCAGTACATACAGGGAAGTAAGATGGACTACTGCGTTTAGAAAGTTCGTTCACGTGCGACGCGATAGCGACCGACGATGATCTGCACGCAGGGGAGTTGCCCGTACGTTTCGCCGCAGCCACGAACCGGTCGGGCCGTTGCCATGCAGATTTGCGATCATCGAGGCATCGAACTCGTACCCGCTTTCTCTCTGGGTTGAACGAGACACGGTTCGGTTGCGGGTCTATGTGCTTTTGAATCGCGGTGGGTATACAATAGTTCTTTGCAAACCAGTCTCTTTAATGAGAGGTCATGCTTGACTTGCCCTTTTTATTTTCACCCCCTTTCGTGGTCTCAAGAAACTGAAATAAGAACGAAAACAATATAAAAACAAGAGACTATGCACAACATAGCCAGGTTACACATTGGGGCGAAGGTGAAATGATAGCGGTGGTGTCAACACCGCACACAGAACATCTTTACGAACGGTCTGAGCATATGCTCAAGCTGCGGCGGTATACGAAGACGCTCAGAGTTTCGTACAGAAACTATGCTAGCGCGCACTGTGGAGGTGTAGAGCCTATGCGAGCTGCAAGTAGATGATTTTTCAGCCATCATTTTCATGATACGGCTGAATGATGGAAATCATGTGACTGTGCAACTTGGTCCTTTTCGACAAAAAAAAAATGTTGCGTTACGTTGAGTTATAAGTGCAACCACTCGCAATGATTATGTGTGTGCGCGGAAACTCATCGCTCTCGCGCGTTTAGACGAACGTGATTTCTCGAAAATTCAGACAGGTACGGAACGTCATAAATGACGTCACAATAACGTCTGAAGCCACGAGCACGAAGATTACGACAAATTCGAGCACTACCACATTGTTTTCGTGGTGGCCGAGTGATCGCAGCGCCACAACCTCCAAAAAAAAAAATAATAAGTTGTAGTTACTGTCCATAGTTGGTCACAGCATACATTACCTTTCATAACTGCATTTGGTAACGGTAGGGTGAGCGTGCATTACTGAATATAAACAAGGTAGCTATAGGCGTCTATAAACAAGATTCCATTAAATTACAAGCTCCACGTGCAGAAATTACCATGTGACGGAAAAACCTGTGCTTCCCGCAAACTTCTGTCGCTTGGACAGTCGCTGCAGTGTTCAATCGTCCTGGCGGCATTGCGTTGCCATCGCGGCTCGCGAAGTTCTTTTCTTTTACAACAAGAAGAAGGGGAAGAAAAAGCAGATGATTTATGGGCCTATTCAATTTATATTCGCCTAACCTGCTTGAGCCTGATCAGGTATGCTATACGTGTTTTGCAGTCCAGCATTTTGCCTACGCCTCCTTAATATTTTCGCTTCCTGAAAACTTCTATAGCTACCTTTGTCTATGCTTGTAACGGATCCGGTCCCATCAAGGTATTACCTGCTCCCTTTTCCGCTAATATTCTAAACACCTCTTTTTTTTTTATCATGGTAGCCCCATCTGTTCCAACGCGCCTCTTATTGTGAACAACAAAGGGGTCAATGGACGCACCACGACGGATGGACACACGCACCGGCTTGCCCAAATGGACAAACTGACCCGCGTGCGCAATCAAAACTCCGGCCGGCCATACGCGCACGTACATAAAAGGAAAAACAAAATGGAAGTCGTGGATTCTCTCACTACACTCTCTCTTCTCCCCCCGCCTCTGGCATCTATCAGTCACGCTCGAGTAAGAGGAGTCCGCGGATGCCCGAATATAATCTCGAGGCGTGCAATTTCTCGAGCAAAGAAAAAACAGCAGATGAACAAAAACACGATGACGGAAGTAAAAGCAAATATTTGGGATATGTAGCATGGGATGCTGTACGGCTCCATAGATTCGGCCTTCCTATAAACCAGTTTTCCGTGCCGCGTTCCGATACCGGGCATTGCGAAAATTGTCCGCCCGCCCGCCTGTCCGCCCGTTCCTGTGCTAGACAGGCTGACCGACCAGCTCGGCGTCTATATGAGCGGTTTTGTTTCTTCTCCGTGTGAGCATGACGGCAGTCTCAGGCCGACTTTGCAGGCTTTCGCTCTTTGCGCATTTTTAAAAAAATTTTTCTTTCTTTCTTGTCTATCTCCGTTGTTGTTCCTTTGTGCTGTGAATGGTGGTCGGCAAGAGATAGAGGCCTTCCGCCGTACATAAAGTGCTCTGGATGGTTTTCAACTGAGCTGGTTCCCTCGCACTCCCTCGTAAAAGAAAGAACACCGACACACTGCTGTACCAGCAACAAATTTTTCTATGAGAAGCATGAAAAATGCACGCATGGAATCGTGAGAGATCGACAGTGGATGACCGAAATATTTATTTATTTATTTATTTATTTATTTATTTATTTATTTATTTATTTATTTATTTATTTATTTATTATCTCTCAGGGTCACAGCATTACAGAGAAAAGTGGGCGTTTACTAAGGGGTGGGAGGGCAGGGGGGGGGGGTGTCTCTGTGATCTGCAAGCGCCTTAACAATAGAGGCGAAAAGAAAAAGTAGTTTCATAGATCTCAATTTAAATGACGAAGTTAATAATCGTACGTAACCATACGCATCTCGAATTCTCTTGACCGACGCTGCCGAGAAGGTAATGTTATTTTGGTTGCTTGCTTTGTGAAGGTGATCGACGCGGCTTTCGAGCACTTTTTCGTCATTCTCTCCGCGGTGATGAGGTCATCGGCCGTGTCGTATCAGAATACGCCGGTTATCGAAGGTCACCGACTCCGTAAGCAGCGTTGAGTTCGGCCAGTCCTTGGAAGGAGAGACAACCCGGAAACTCCAGGGCTGATGACTCCTCTTCAGACCCGTAATAGTTAGTTGTCGTTACTGACCGAGGCGGTCACGCAGCGCGGAGGTTTAGACTGGTTTGGCGTGTATCCGCTTGTGGTAACCTAGGGCCACATGGACAAGGCTGATGTCGCCACGTCAATGCAGTGTTTCTTTCGAGCTGTGTGAAAATCGTTGACTCTGCCTCTACTATTGCGGTTGGCTTTCGTCCTTCTTTATTACGTCTGTATTTGAACTTTGTTACTCTTCTTTTGTCCTTTATTCTTTTGTCGGTTTGCGCGGTTAGTGCCACCGCATATGTAATTCTGGCCTATTCAGGTGTACATGCGAGCCACTGTTTCCAGAAAGCCTCACCACAACTTTTCTTGTCAACCTTACATGAAATTCATTCATTCATTCATTCATCGTGGCAGACGAAGGACTGGTGACAGGATGGCGCCCATGCTCGTGTTCCTGTCCACAGTGCATCGGGGGCTTTACGCCGCCAGAAGAACACACATGAAACAGTTAAGGCGTCAGCAGCATATGCAGCTCCACCACTCACAACCCCGAGTGTCAAGGAGATCGTTCACATGCGCTCGTGGCGAAGTGCGTTCATTACTGAAGCAGTCACAGCACGCCTGCGCCGAGCAGGAGTGGCTATATAGTTTCTCACACAATAAAAAGAGGCGAAGTCCCACCGATGCATATCCTGGCAAGACGAGCGAAGGGGATTCCTCGGGGCGAGTGGAGCAGGATAAAGGTACACCGTGCCGCATCCGCCAGGGGGCGAAGAAGGAAGTATGATAAGAACAACAAGCAACGTACAGGCGACCCGTCCAGAAGTAGCAGACGACGACCTGAAGCCGGACCCTCGTAGCAGCTGATGCCGGGGGCTGGGACCGGAGAGAGAGGGAAACGACCTCTGGACACGGTGGATCGGGCCAAGCTGGTGGTCAGTCGCCGAGAGATAAAGAAGAAGACAGCAAACTAGCCAAGATGAGCAGGGCTGAAGAAGAAGAGACACGCGGAGGGAGCAGGGAGAGCGAATGAAGAAGCAGAAGAGGTAAGGGAGGGCGGAGACGGGGGGGCGACTGGAGGTGAATCTCCTGGTCCAGAGATTGGGAGGACGTGATGACGACGGCGCGCGCGCTATACGTACCTCGTTCGCAGGAAAAGTGTGCAGCGTGGCGACGGCTAACTGATATCCGAGCCGGTATTCGCGAAGCTTTGCGTACGCGCGCGGCCCCAGATATCGCGACGCGCGCTACGTGAGTAGTGCCCGTTCTTGGAGGCCATGGTACTGAAGAATCATTCCCGAGAAGGACCGTCGTAAACTAATCCTGGCCGCTGACAAGATAATAGCGGAGACGTCGACCAAAGCCGAAAGGGTTCATGCAGAGGAACTGATTCGAGAATTTGGCTCTAGGGTCTGAAAGTGAAGAGGTGTTCGCCCGTCGTACCCTGCAGGAACCACATGGATTCTGGACAATCATGGTGAGAACATGACTTCGCAGAACCCAAGAGCAAACGAGTGGACAATACGATGCCGTTAACCACTTAGGACAGTCAGGTGGACAGCACACGTACGAGATTTAAAAGTCAACAGTGAGTTTGCCCGAACGGCAGCGTTCGTGCCATCGATTCGATAGTTCGTGTCTCAATGTCAGTGTCGCGCCGTTCGGAATATGGGTCGAAGCCAAGGGACTCATGTATGATCAGGCAGACCACGTTAAGTACATTGCTGAATGTAGTGTTGTTCGCACCTTCCCTCCACCCTCCCCCTCGCCACCTCCCGGTGAGGTCAACACCACCTCTGTAACCTCCCACCCGCTGCACAGTTTTGTGAGAGGCAGGGGAGCGCATAGGAAGCGCATCGCACGCGCAAGCGCGCACGGTAAGAAGCCAAAAGAAGCAACGATGATGATACGGCGAGGAGAGAGAGAGAGAGATGCAGGATTAGGAGAACAGCAAGAAGAAGAAGCCGCGCGTGGCGGCATCATCTCTCCGCGTTTGTAAGCCGTCATCCGCGCTGAGTCCCTCCCCCCCCCCTTTCCACCATCGGGCACGTTTCTCTGGTTCGGAAGAGAGGAGCGGCCTTGAAGAGGACGTTCGCATCCCGGTGAACGTCCGTTGCCCATCGCCTCCCCCCCCCCCCTTCCTTGCGACGGGGATCGTCCTCCGCTCTGCGCATCTTCTCTCCTCGTGTGTGCGTGTGCTCGTGCGTCTGGCTGCGGGTGCGTTCGCGCGTGAGTGCGTGCGCCGAATCGAGCAGATGAGCCGCGGCGGCGGCGGCTGCATGCAGCGGCGGCGACGGAAGACTCCTCGATCCGTGTAGCGTATAACGAAGCGCCGCGCAACCACAGAGACGTGCCTTCGCTCGCTGCCCGAGCGAGGCTTCTTTTCCTTCCCACATCGCATCCTCACGGTCGCCGCCGTCGTGCAGCCCGAGCCCTTGCCATTGGCCTTTCACTTAGAGCGAGGAAGAACGAGACGGGGGCTTGTTCTTGGGCCACCGGTGGCGGGAAGATTCGGGGTCTCGGTTACTCACCTTTCAACGTGCACGCCTCGCGGTGCCTCTTCTTCGGGACTGCGCGGTTTGCCGGCGCGGTTTGCCAACACAGACGACCGTCGCTTCAATATAAGAGAGAGAGAGAGAGAAAGTGAGAGAGAGAGAGCATTTTTGTGGGTGTCTGAATCGGGTCTATAGTCGCCTTTCTTGAGGGATGCAATATATATATATAGTGTAACCACCTGTAGCGTTTTTGTAAAGAAGGTGTGCCTGAGAACAAGGTTCTCGTGAGGCAAACGCGTTGCAGATGCAAGGTTCTTTTTCTTGTTTGCCTCTCTGACTGGCTCAAGATGCCGCCATTACCAAATTTCGCAATGCGACATTTTAGCACCCCGGCACGAGAACGGTGGGCATGGTAAATTTACGTCCCTAAGAAGTTCGTCCTTCCGGGGCTTCAGGTGACTTTGCTACATTGCAATTTTTTCTCCACAAGATATCGCGTTACAAATGCAGAGGCTCGCGACTATTATGCACGGGCGCAGGTACACTTATTACTGTTTTTAAAAAAAACTGTGATTTCTTGGAAATTTAGAAACACAGAAGCGTAACAAACAACGCCGCAAGAACGTATGTGAGGTCGCAAGCACGACTATATTAGACAAATTCATGCTATGTATATACCCTCATTACCATGGAATATATGTAGCAAGGAAGAACGCAACGCCTTATTTAATTGTAGTAATCTTTGTATGAAACTCTATGCCTGTCTACAGTCGGTGACCATCTAAGAACGCAGGGGCGAATTTCACCTCCATCCAATTGAAAGAGTGTAGGTACGCCAGCCAATCACGTCACTCGCTTCCTCGACGTCATGACGGAGTCGAACTTCGTTCAATATCGTTGTTTTAATTGGGATAGCAACGGGAACACTAATTTGATCTGCGTTAGTAAATTTCCCTTCTACAATACCAAGAAAGCCCACTCTTACTGTTAAGAGTCCGGAGGCCTGGTAAGCCAGAAACGACGCAAAAGTGAAAGAGGGCGCGACGCCGTATTGAAGCTCCGACACTTGCTCTCATCGTGACGTCATGAAGGTTAACGGGGTCTGCTCAGGCCTACAGTCGATTATTATTATTTTTTATGGGTAAAGATGGACTACATTGTCTTTTAAAGGAGTCAAAAGACTGGATTCGACAAGTTTCATGAACATTTACGGAGCCACAACGACTCAAGCACGAAAATATTCATTTGAAATACGCGTGACGTCACACTGACGTATCGGCGCAGAGATTCGGCGCAAATTCAAGAAATTCAACCCTGGTCTTTATTGCCCATCTGATAGCTACGCTTATCGCAAAATTAACAAAACTAGAGTTTTCGAGGAATGCCTTATCAGTCTGAACTGGGTTAGTAGTTATCTTTAGCGTCACCTTAAAGAGCCACTAAACGAAGATGTTAAGCCGAGTTAGATCTGTAGATTCGTCTTTAATCCCATCATTCGTTTTCTGCGTGCCACTATATATGACTTCGTTGGGTGGAAAATTATTGACGAGTGTCTCACTGCTGCTCCTCAACTTGAATCGCCCTCGTTGAAACGGACGAGTTGACGTAATCGTCACGTGACCTTTCTCCCTGACGCGCTGGGCGAATCAGCTAGCGCCGATGTTACATTGAGAGGTACCACGGTCCAAAAATAAGTGGCGCTGCTGCGATTATTCATTTTTCCTCATTTTCTCGCTTACAACAGCTCTGTTCTCGCTACGAGTTGAATTCGTTACTACATAAGCCTAACTTGTCAACCTATATAGCGCGACTTAATGTTTTCCTTTAGTGTCCCGTTAAAGCTCGCAGGCGCTAAAGAAAGGTGCGTGCTATTCTGTGGGCGGAGCTCTACCACTTAGGCGTGTCTCTGACTATAGACGTCGCAGAGAGAGAGAGAGATAGAGAGAGAATTAAAAGCAACGGGAAAACAGGGAGGCTGACCAGAGGATCTATCTAATTTGCTGTCTGTGCTGGGGATGGAAAGAGGCTTATAAGAGAACGAACTAAAAGAGAAAAGAAAGCAAACGAAGGAGAGAGAGGAGATAATTTAATTGAAAGAAGGCAGAGAGGTCGGCCTGAGCTAAAGTGCTCTAGCCTGCTACTCTGCACAGGGGGAGGGGGAACAGCGACATAAAGATGTGATGAGGGATGATGATGACATAGCAAGAAGGATGCGCAAAGGTGAAAGCAAGTTCAACACTCTGATGATAAACATTCACAAATGTCATCCATGAAGCCACAATCAGGTTTCGCCTCAAGTCTGTAGTCACCAATTTGAGTGAACTTAAAGATAGAGGCGTTAGGGCGAAGCTGGTGTGGGCCTCCCCTGCGTGAACAGCACAAGCGCCAAACAAAATCTTTATAGCACATAAAGAGCTGCGATAAGCGGCTCTAGCACGGCGAGCACTTGTAGGGCACTTTTAGCGGCCGGAGTCTCGAGACCACCGGGAATCACGCGCATTGATTCTACTAGGTGCTTCAGCATATTTTGTACACTCTCCTTCTCATTGTGTTCATCTCCTTGCTTGCCCGTACTGTCACCGGTTTCATTGGCCCTATAATTCTTGGCTTCATGGCGCAGAGGACCGCTAGTGCCCGCTGGCATGGCCGTGGGCCTAGAAGGCAGCAAAGGCCATTCCGTGTCTGTATCAGCAGGTGGAGGTGAATGTTTGCCGCATGTTCTCGTCGACCTTGAATTATCATTAGACGCCGTTACTGTCCTCGATGCACGCACAGGCAGAGGTGGTCGTGGTACCTGTGCCACGCTAGGTAGTTCTCCTGAAATGGTTTTGTGATGCTTCTGTGGCGAGCATTGGTCACTTTGGCGAACAGATTGAGCAGCCTCTTTACGTGAAGATTGGTCTCTTGCCATTTTTCGAAGAATACGAACCTCCTGTTTCATCTTCGGGCATTCCTTCGAAGTCGCTTCGTGAGAGCCAGTACAGTTGGGGCATTTAAATGAGGATGCCTCACAGTCGGTGGTATCATGCTCTCCGCCGCAACGCGAGCAGGTGGCTTTGCTTCTACAAACAGCACTCACGTGTCCTATCTTGTGACATTTCCGGCACTGAATAGGCCTCGGAACGAATGGTCGTACTCGATGTATAACGTAGCCCACTTTGACAAACGCTGGTAATGTCGAGGAAGCAAACGTTAACTTGATACATCGGGAGTGCCCCAAGCGGTGAATCTCAAGAATGCGCACCGATGACCTCAAAAGACTCTTGAGGTCCGCATGCTTGATTTCAAGCTCCACGTCGGAAATCACTCCAGTTGTTGTCTCCTTCCCGTAAGTAATAAAAGAGCGGACGGGGATTGCACTTAACTGCGGAATGGTCCTTAACTTCTCAAGTATTGCGGAATTTTTCACATCTATTGTCAGGATGTTCTTGCGAGCGTTGATCCTGATCTCGTTAATTTGCCCAGGGGCCACACTTTCAATATATTCGGTTAGAAACTGCCTGCTGAGGGAGTTCATGCTGTGTGACGTCCAGAGCGGCACGTAAGAAACCATGAAGGATTCTTGCTCACTCTGATGCGATGAAGTCGCCTCAGTCGACATACGGCGCATCTTCTTCATACGGCGGCCCATGACTACGGTGTACTCGCTGTCAGAGTCCATGGCTTCTGGCGTTGAGCTCTCCCAGGAATCGAGCTGGTCCGAGCTTCCAAAGGCACGTCGTCCAAAAATGAGCGATGAAGTAGACGACTGACCTTGTTCAGGTAGTCGTGGGAACATCTTCTTACTCATTCTTGATGAAATGACTCTCACGAAAATGGCAAGAACGTAAAAAAATGCATAACAGCGAGAGGCCCAGAGCACCAGTAAGCTCTGGGCACTTCTGTCTCTTCCTCCTTCGCCTTAGATATGATAGTTAAAATGAACGGGGGGAAAAAAGGGCGGTGAGTTAGCGATACGAAATTTATCGCTTACAGATAATAAAGCGATAATAAAATAAAGCATGACGACAACGGGATGATGACGACTGCGTGACGACGATGGCTTGAGAACGGCGATATGGCAAGAGTCAGATGACGAAGCCGAAGTGGTGACGATGGCACGAGCGCGACGGCATCCTTGCGTAAACTTATTTTATCAAAATGCTTAGCAACATTTTCATTACACTTCTAAATTACAGCTGTATCGCCCCACGCTCCACTATTCAAATCTAGTTTCGCTTTACTTCT
Organism: Dermacentor variabilis; assembly: GCF_050947875.1. Taxonomy (NCBI): domain Eukaryota; kingdom Metazoa; phylum Arthropoda; class Arachnida; order Ixodida; family Ixodidae; genus Dermacentor; species Dermacentor variabilis. The sequence goes on from NC_134573.1 coordinate 140,996,422, forward strand.
AAGCATACGGAAAAATCGCCTGCTTCTTGGCCAATCCCCCACAATGGGTATGTCAAACGAAGGAAAGAACTAAACATATTAGTACTTTCTGTGCGGCGCTATCACACAGTCCGTAAAGGCGCCGCATAGTCATAAACAATGTCAATGTTCCACTGAAACATAAAACGCCACACAGTGCGCACAGTCACAATTTGCCGTAAAATCCAGCCTCCCTTAGGAAACAACACAGCAGACGCCTTTATAGCGGCTCGCTCAGGACATACCTGTCGCGATTAGTTTGTTTAGTGCTTACGTTACAAAGCGCTCTCCGTTATCGCGCCGTCATGTACAAAAACGCCTCTTGGGTCCAGTCAAGCTGCTTACGGCAGCTTTTAGTCCAGGAGCACGCTTATAGTGTATACTAGAAGAATGTATAAAGTTGAAGTTGAAGCTGATAGCGCCTGGGCGTCTGGCGCCACGACCGTGTCCCGCACATCGCGCTGCGTCCGGTCAAGCGTGTGCACCGCCGCGAGGTCGTCCCGCGAGTCCATCGCATCGGACGCGTCCCAAGAAGCGTGCGCGTCAAGGCCCGACAATGTTGAGAGAGAGAGAGAGAGAGACGCAGCCGCGCGACGGACATTTTCCCCTCATCCGCGCCGCGGTCGGTGTCAATCATCCAGGGATGATCGAAAACGTGGAGGCGTCTCTGCGGTGCACCGAGCCCCTTGTAGGTCCGCGGTAGATTATGATCGATCGCCGATCAATCTTCTTTTTTTTATTATTCCCAAATGGAGCGTCCGCCCGACGCGCGCGGGATGCGCGGCGCCCAACCTTGCATGCGCGCCCGGGAGAAGCCTCGTCATACCCGAGTTGACGTGTGTCCACATCTCCTGCTTGCCTTTTCTTTCGTGCCTGGTTAATTTCCCTCTCTCCCCGCTCTCCCTCTCCCTCTCTCTGTTTAATCCGTGTTCCCTCTCCCTCCCTCCCTCGCCCTCTCTCTCCTCTCTTTCGTGTGGAGCTTGATGCTGTCGTAAGCACGCACGCACGCACGCGGGAAGCAATTTGCCGGGGCCGTGGACAAAAGCAGTGGCTTTCTCGCATAGCTTTATCGTCCTCGCATGGACACATTTGATTTTTCGAGTGCCGTTTGCGAAATTCAAGAGAATCTGCAGAAGACCTTGGCCTCCAGCCTCGGGTTTTCCCGGGCGTCTTTTATTAGCAAGAGAGAGAGAGAGAGAGAGAGAGAGAGAGAGAAATGGTGACCTTAAAAGTCACCCAATCCAAGTCACAGGCGGTCGCTTTACTCGCCACGCTCGAAAAAACTTATGGAAGCACTCTAAATAAGTGTTGCAGGTGCTTTTTGTACTGTCTATATATACACACTCTGTGTAGTTGAGGTGCCTGTATATGTAAAGTAAGGTATTGAGTAACATAATATGCGTCCAGATAACCTGCACATAGGGTCTTTGTGTCCGTCCCAAGGAGGTTTCAGAACAACATTGTTGTAGTAGAGATGACATCCCGAAAGGGAAGCAGGACCGCCGCCATCTCACCATACGCCCGAAAAAAAAAATAATAATATCCTTAGGAAGCGCTTTCCTTCCACTCCATACGAGTTTAAGATGGTTACCTTTGCTCTTATACTATGTCCTGCTCGATATGTATCATAATGTCGATGGTTTGAGAATGGGACCTAAACATATTGGCAAATTTCATGACATATCATGATATCAGCACTCACCCAAGGGTAACATTTTAGTCCACGACAACGAGCATCCGAAGCAGACGGCTGATGGCGTCATCCCGAAGTTGTTCCAGGGCTCTCTTCGGATAATATCGGGATATGGTTGCAGCTCGTATTCCCTGCTCAATACTGAAACCACGATACTTATGCTGGAACAAAATTCAAACGTTTCAACTTGACGGATGACCGTGAAAATGTTCGTAATGCATCCGTTCCTATCATGTGCAAGTGGTGAGTTGACTATACGTTTCCGGTTTCAGACCACAGTCTTCTCTGCAATCACAGAAATAGCGTTAAGAAAACCTGCAGAATAAGGGAGACTTATTCAAAATTCATGCTTTATACACATATAATACGTATACATCACTGATAACTTCCAAATACACACGAATAAAACAATGGGTACGTGTTCGCGTTGCACACTGACATAATTGCCAACTGTGCTTAGAAAAAAGTTCATTTCAACAAAAGACGATGCGAACACTGTGAATCATAATGGCGGCACAATTCCGCCAGGACGATAACATATATACAAAGTACGAAGTGTTATAGAGGATGTTTCACTTAACTTGAGCCAAACGTTAAAAATATGCAAATGCTACGTAGCTGGACAAAACCAAGGTAATGTTGTTTGCCGCCGCTTGGAGATACCCAGATTATATTTTGCATTCCGCGTAATTATATAATTAGTAATTAATTAATTACTTAACGGTATTCTAGATTATTACAATTAAAATAAAAGTGCCAATGAGAAAATTGTTGAACAAGATGAAGAAGCTTCCGATACAGCTTTCTGTTGCGCAATACGTGCTACATAATTTCTTTTTTCCTGAGCACGAAAGAAGCCTGCGGATACAGGCATAGTCGCCGGGCAATTTTGCATGTATTCGCGGGCACTGCTTATGACAGCCGAGCCATAAACAGCTTCGCTGTTAAAAAGAAAGAAAGAAAGAAATACCGCGACAATGTTGTATGAACTGCGCCAAACATTTTACATGGCCTCCGTGATTACGTCGTCCATCTCGAAGGCTGTGCTTTTCGGGTTACCCGATGTCGGCACTCGTTCTCTGACAAGCGCAAGAATATGCATGATAAAAGACTACTAATGCCAACTGAAATGTATTTTGAGCGTTAAAGACGTAGAAATTCATGCGCAAGCTTCAAAACATTCGTTTATGTCAGTCTATCGGAACGTTAGTCCACGAGAAAGCGGGCGCCGTAAGCAACGGGCGACAGTAGAACCTTTCTAGGCGCTGTAGTAGTACGTGGTGTATTTTGGGAATTGTCTATTTGGCCGGCACAAGTTCTAACGCGCCAGAAGTATCCCACGCATTACGTGCTTCCGTCTGCAATTTGTACAGAGTTCAATGCCGGCGAAAAGCCTCTGCTGCACAGGCAGCCACTTCGGTCGCTCACTGCTGTTACATCAGAATGGGCTAAATATTCGCAACATAAACAAAGTGACTCGTATAAGCGGTGCCAGAGCACGCGGGTGAGGGCGAGACCTCACCAAAAACCACGACCTACGAGCATGCATTTTCAAGGCTAGCCGCATGGCCGAGAAAATCGACTTCTGCGCAGCGTCTCCCGTCTCGTCCGCGTGGCCTAATGGATAAGGCGTCTGACTTCGGATCAGAAGATTGCAGGTTCGAGTCCTGTCGCGGACGATCTTTTTTTTTTCTAACTTTTTTTTTTTTTCCTTTGCATTTGTTTCATACTAGAGCCATGGCATAGACCACTGCACTTACGAGGGTTACATTATTGGCGCTATATCTGCACACGCTTTTCAATGTTCATATTTAAGCTGTAATTCCTCGTCATGATGCCTTGGTGACCAATACCCGTCGCATCTGTGATCTTGACGTCACCTTGAACTTCCTGTGTCGGCTGGAGCTTACCGATTTAACGTTCGGGAGGTACGCAAATTAATGCAGGTGGAGTTAAATTATGTAATCAAACGCGTTCCACACAATGGAGTCCAGTAATCCTTCTGAATTTCCCTTCCGCCTTCATGTTCATGTTGTGAGCCTTACCGTGTTCCACAGGCGAGATAACCATGAAGTTATGCAAGCTGCATTAAGTGATGCGTCTACAATGGAATTAAATTAGGAATTATAAAATTTATCTTCTCTGCTGCAGAAAAAAGCTAAAAAAGATGCTTAATTTTTTTATTCTTATTTTTTTTTAGGCGATATATATGTGGTGAGCGTCGTTCGGTCGATCTTACATCTGTTATTAAAAATAAAAATGAATAAAAAGCATTCGCAAGGAAATTTGTAAACTGAAGAAATGTCAGACTGCCACGGGTTCCGAATTGATACACATTATTTCTCTCTGTGTGCAGATTCAGATATGTTCGTTTTCGTTATGAATATAAATTTAGTTTTTTAATAGCTTTTCATTACTCTGCCTCACTCCGCTCACACAAGATTTTGTTCCGCTGAACTGTTCCCGTGTACATATATTACTGAACTTAAGCGTATATGAAATCCAGACGTACCGATTTCCCGCTTTTTTGACACGTGACAGCAGTGAAAGACTACATATGTTCTCGTTCTTTTCGAACACTTGCATTATATAGGTTAGGTTATGTTATATGTTAGGTTAAGCGTGGATACAAAGAAAATGTTGTCGGTTTTTCTTTGGCGACTGACAAAGTGCATATGTTGTGTATATAGTGACAAAGTGTTCGGGGTGCTGCTCCACGTCACTTTAGGGCCACACGTTACATACGTATCCGGTCGTGAGGTTATGACAACATTACACGCAATGCTCCCTCGTGAATTTGATGACAACGAGACGGTTGCTGAAGAGGTCACTTAACGAGCAGAAGCAGCTAGGCAGCTTGCGCGTCTGCGAATCCACGAACAACAGGACAGTGACGCAGGACGCTACAATCTTTGGCACCGACCCGCATAACATATACAACACCGGCGACAAAGTGTGGGTCTGGGACACCTATTTGTCCAGCGTGGGCTCTCACGAAAAGTTCCCGCGCAGGTACTTTGGGCCCTACATAGTTCTCTGACTCATCAGTGACGTCAACTACGAAGTCGTTCCAGACGGCTCTCACTGTTCAAATCGCCGACGGCATTTACCTGAGTTCGTTCACGTGCTTCGTATGAAGCCGTACTATAAAGACTGACAGGAGTGCGCAGTTTTTGTTTTGTTTTTTATCTCTGCTTTCCAAGCCTCTATCATCGGGACGATGATTTTTCCTAAGGGTGGAGCAAATGGCAAAGCTATATCGCCGCAGGTATGAGCCAGTGGGGACGATGCTGAAGTTGCGCAGGTTTTTAGGTTAAGCGCGGAGACGAAGAAGACGTCGGTCTTTTTTTGACGACTGACAAGGTGTATATGTTGGGGGTGCTGATCCGCGTGCTCGTCGATCCCACGTCGTTGCAATATATTACTCTGATTTAGTTGCATAGAGGTATAGGGAGAAAACATAGGGAATGCAGTGGGGTGGTGATCAGAATGTATCGAAGTGGTGGTGACGTCACTGACGCTGTACAGTCGTTTGGTTGGCATGTCTCAGGAATTATGTGCGTGTAACAAAGACGACGAAGAAATCACTTGGCAAACAGGACCACGAGATTATATATATATATATATATATATATATATATATATATATATATATATATATATATATATATATATATATATATATAAGGCGTTCTGGTATATACTTCCATACCTGAAAGGTATGAGGAGTACGCGGCCGCGTCAGAAGACTTTTTACAGCTAGCACAAGGAACTTTCCGCATGCCTCTTTTGCATTTACTACTACTACATACACTGCGCTCCTTAATAACGCATCGAGTGGGCCGCGTTCCACGGGGGCGCGCAGAACTAACGCGTCGAACAAACAAAGCAACTTAATCAGGGCACCCGGTCGACGCCGCAGCCGGCTTGCCGTTGGCAGCTAAGCCTAACCGCTCGTTCACGAGTCCGCAACGAATACAGATTGCACCGACATCGCGCTGCCGTTTCGCCGGCTAACGGCGCCCCCCGCCCAGACCACACGCTCGCAACGAATACAAATCACCGTGTGTGTGTGTGTGTGTGTGCGCGCGCGCGCGGGAACAGCGAAAGTCGACAGTCCGTCCTCGTACAGCAGGCAACTTGGCCGCGTGTTCATGCAGCGAATGGGTAAACGTAACTGTTGCTGCCACATTACGGTCGCCGGGAGACGCCCATGCATGGGGAGCATAGCTGGGCGAGAGCAGGCGAGACGCTGCGGGACCAGACGGCGATCACTCTCACGCCTACTTGCAGACGACGCGGCTTTTGTGCTACAGCGTTATAAGCCGCGCAGGCCCTTGGCCACTTGTGTATTTTGTACGTTTTGTTTCTGTTTCTTTGTTTCCTTCGCTGTTCGCCATGCACGGCACAGTTTGAAGAGGAAGGCTGTTTGCATATAGGAGGGGCACCGGTTCTGGACGTGTATAAGAGGACGTATATAAGACGACTCGCGGACGTAGGATGCGGTCCATTTTCGCTTCGCTCCCCGCAGCTGCGGCAAGCGTTCAAGCGTATACCAGAGCAACGTGCTGCGACATTCCAGTCGGTCAGCGGCGCGCTCGCGTGGGCTCGATCGCTCGAGAGGGGCTGGTTGCGTCAAACGCGCGCTGCTGGCGACTGGACTTTCATTCAAAACCCGAGACGAGACGACCGACCGCGGCCATTGTTGGAGGCATTGTTGAAAGGATTGAAAACGTAAGCGCGTTTGCGTGCGCGCTCGTGTATGCGTGCGTCTCCGGGCGGTGCCTCCCACGGTGGTGTAAGAACACGCCGCGCGAGTGGGTTCTAAGAGAAACGACGTGTCTTGTCTGCATGTCTGCGTGATTGGCAAATCGTCGACGACGGCGGCGACGACGACGATTTGGGTTGGCCGCGGCGTCGCCTCTATACGCTGCAGTCAGCCCGTGGCCGGTCGCTATATGTCCCGTTCTTCGGCTTGCGTGGCATGCATGTATACGTGCTGTGACTGTGTGTGTGTTGTTCACGGCGATCTATTATAGCCATATACAGCGGTGCCGAGGATGCCGAATCTGGGTGACGCGGAGCAAATCTTCGTGCCTCGTCGTATGCAAACGCGAAGACAAGTTGTGGAGGAGACATGACGCGCTCTCTGTTCGCTATAAGGTGGTCCCCCGAAATGGACGCGCTTTGTTGAATATACGAGAGGCCTTTAATACCTTCTGACAGGGTGTCTCCTGGGCGGTGTCCGAACTGAAGCCCCAGAGAAGCACGTATGCCATACGCACACGCGAGTACTATGAGGATCTACGGACAAGGGCGACCTACTTGCGATTTCTTTTCGTCGCGCCATTCTACAGTGAACTTGTTGTCGGGAAAGTGATATTCGCACGTCCCGATTCGAGGAAAAGGCTCAAGAAAGAAAGAAAGCTTGTGTTAAGAGGAATCCAATTTTGAAGTGCATGCCTAATTCAAGAGACATTCTTCATTTCTTTGTGCACGGGTAAAGGAACAGCTGCGCGTGCGTGATCCTTTCTTCGCCTCAGTTTCCACAGAGGAGGCGCGAAGCACGTTTTCGTCAGCGTTGAAACGTACAACTTGCACTTCTCGTCTGTATACCCTCGGTGCTGCGAGGGCGCTCAGCCTTGTCTGGTCTGATAACTTTTGGAGCACGGCACAAGTTCGCACTTCTCGACTTCTTGGCAGCATGTGTGGACGCTCCAACATTAATACATATCCTCTGATGGTACAGCATATACCACGAAACTGCCAACGATATTGTTCTGTGTAAGAATTAAACAAATTGGGCGTAGCAACGGCATGCTTCGATTATACGGTGCACGATTGTTTCTGTCTCAAGTTCCACCTAACCCTGTGCTAAGCCCTGCCGCAAACCCTGTGTAATCCTGTCTTAAGCGGGAACAGCAAGTGTAGTGACATCTCTTGACGCTGTGCTCAACCAAAAACGCGCAGAGCTATATTATGCTCTACTTAGCTGCTTGCGTATTGGTAGATCGATGCAGTGTACGGGAACTGTCTCTCTTTCCTATAGCAAGAATAGTCTCGGTTAACTCAACAATAACTTCATTCATTCTTAACGTCCAAAGGCCACACGGTGGTATGACAATTGCCGTTGTGGAGAGCTCGGGGTTGCCTTTGACCACTCGGGGTTCAGTGCGCGCCCAAACCTAGGTATTCCAGTCTCGTTACATTCCGTCCACAAGTGGAACGTGGTCCCCAAGGGCGGGGAGTCGAACACTCGAACCTCGTGCTCAGCTGGCACATTGTCACAGCCACCAAACCGTATCGGACTTAATTTGCTCGGTGGGAGATTGTGGCTTCGACTCTCGCTGCATGTCGCCGACAACCCAGTGGTAGAAAAGGGTGCGGGCGCATCTCACCTAATTGTTGCAGGCAACCCTCGCGACAACCGCTCGTACTCTTTCGTCGGGGTTAGCCAGCAGCCAGGTTGGGGAGCCCGCGCCATGCAATGTCCGGTCGAAATCCCGCGGGCACAAATTAACAGGCAATGCGCGAACCGACGCCTCTGGTCGTGATCGCATGCAAATGCTCGTGGGGTTGACCACACACATGGAAATGATAACCACAAAAGAGAGAGAGAGAGAGAGTGACTTAGAAACTTAGAAACAGAAAACATTAATTGACATAGTGACAGTAGTTTACAACTTGACACAGTACACACACAGAGAGAGAGAGAAAGAAAAACATACAACACGATCGGAACCTCGATAGCAACACAGCCTGATTCCGGACGGATGAATGAAATAATCGAGATGATCGGACGAACTGGTATCCGCGGCTGGCGCCCGTACGACACCACAAACGACTGTAGGTTTGATGTTTGATAAAACGTGCCGGCAATTGAAGTGCTTGTTTCCCTCTCTCTCTCTCTCACTCTCTCTCTCTCTCTCTCTCGTTTTCGTCGCCTCATTTTAATTAAGGAAATGTCCGTGGAGTGACCTAAATGCCCACTGGTATACCGTATACGCTCACCTCTCATCGCAATTCTCGGCACGTGACCTCACGCAATTACCGCAATCTGAGGACAATCATCGCTCCGAGGAAGCGATAATGGGGCCCAGCCCTTTAGCGCGTAGGAAGAAAAGCCAGGGCGCCGGCTATATAGGGAGCGTATTTATAGTCACGAACGCACGCCCCGAATTTGGAGCGAGCGACATATGTTATCCAAGCGCATAGTATGCAGCACGCGCCTAGCTTAAGGCACGGGAAGTTGTCCGATCAGTACCGCTTCCGCGTGGTGACGTCTTTTGCTGCACTAACTCTCGGTCGAAAAACGCAGGGCTGTATTACGTATACCTGCGTTAGATCATATATAGATATATTTAGTGAAAGAAATCGGGTGGTCCATATTAATCCGGAGCCTCCTATACTATATATTTTCGGAGCTGGTCCTTGTCATACGCGTTTGCGTCTGTCCGCCACTCTGCGCTAAGTTACCATAGTTAGAGAGCAATTAAAACCAACCAACCCGAACAATCAGTCTTCATATACAGTTATGCAGACGATTATTAAATTTCAAGCATGCAGCGCGGAATCCGCTTGCACCTGGCGCAGGTAAACAAACGGAATTCGTGGATGTACCTCACACAGGTAACTATAAGTTACTGTAGTAACTTCGCTTTAAAACAAGAAAGAAAGAAAAAGGAACACGAAAGGGCGATCACAATCACTGATGAGCAGGGCATGCAGCTAATATTATTCCAGCGTTTGCTAGCGTTTCTGGCGGTATTCGTTTTTGTAAGACGGCAGTGGTGACCGTTATACCGCGTATGTTGGCACAATTAGTGTTTGCACACGGGTACAGTGCCTCCCACGAACTACACACTAAGAAAAAAAGGAGTATCTCTTACTCTTTTCGGAGAGTCTGGACTCGCCACGTATACGACACACTTTGTGGGAGACACCCGAACACTCTTTCGGAAGAGAGTCCCGAGACTATCTGTGCTCGATACAAGGTGGTTACGTGACTCCACACCCAATAGTCATGTACACTCTCTTGTAGTAGTCTCCTAACCCTCTCAAAAGGGTCACACGACTAGTGCTGAGGGAGTCCGTTAACTATTCTGCATGAGTCAGACGACTCAAGATAAAGGGTCACATGACCGCTGCTGAAGGATTCGGGTAACAATTCTTGACGAGTCTGATGACTCCAGCAGTGTGTGTCAAGTTACCCTTAGTGCGTGGTGCAGGACTCTTGCAGGTAGAGTAAAATAACTAATCCATGTAAGTCGTTTGACTCTCGGATGGCAGTGTCGAGCCGCTTTTCAAAATGTGTCACCAACTTTTGCTGTAAGTACACACGACTACAGCTAGTTCTCAAGATGACTACTGTAAAAAGACAACATATAAGAAAGAACCCATAGCAAACTTGCCAAAAAGGACATGGCAGGTTAGCAACAAAAAGTTAACATTTCATCATCCTTTGTCGTCTTCTGGAAAATTCAAATGTATTAGCACAGAATAACCATGAAAGCAAGACAGTTCTCATTACTATTAAACTGGAATCAATAGCCAACCATGCAAAACAGTCTTAAATAAACATCCAATATGTAGCCTGCAGGTGCATATGCATGACACTGCAATGCAACTCAGAACCATAATGAGACCCCAAAATATTATGTAACTCATGTAGAAGTTCAATTCAGCACTGCACAAGTCTCTAATGTCAAAACATTTATAAGTTAAACCTATTTCACTGTTCTTCGAGACGTGTTTTTATTTAGAACTTTTTAACATTTTAAGCAAGTAAGCGACACATAATAAATAAAAAAGGCTGCACTTATGTACAAAGGAGACCCAGATAATCAAGTGCAATAAAAAGAATATTCCAAATTAGATTACATAATCTATGCATTATACTATGCTTGCTGAAAACAACTGGTTGGCAATTGATAATCCAATCTAACAGTAAAAAGAGCTGTCTTACCTTATGGTACTCTTGCTGGCACTTTTCCCCCACAACATGTGCGTGTTAGCGTCAGTTGAAAATTGATCTGAAAAATACCACATTAAAAAGTTGTGCATCAATTTTATTCTTTCATACAACATGCAACAGTGTATAAAAGCTTCACAACAGATAATATTACAAAAATAGATATGGCAACATTTATACTAATTGTTTATTTATGTTGACAAACATACTTTTCCAAGACGAAGCTTAATAGCTGACACAGACAATTTCACAGATTGCAATAACCACTAATACAAAACTTGCCATAATGCAAACACGCTGACAAAATATGTAACACAGGTAGCTGTATTTTGTTACGGCAAAGATAGCACATGAATAATGAGGACAAGGGAGGAAGGAGAACACATAAACAAACTATACCCAGCTGCATGCACGCAGCTGTAACAATACACATTGTGCACCAAGATCCAAAAGAAACAAAGAGGAAGATGTGAGGAAGGCTTTTTTTACTCATCACAAGTTATCCTGTAAGAGCAGATTATGCACTGGCTGTAATCTACCCTCAGCACATACGTAAATAAGTTACATTAGGTGCCACATTTACAAATCACTCATATGATGTTCTTGTGATTGTCGTTATTCCGATGTTTAACTTGGAAAGCATGACTGAGTTACGTAAAGCCTCCCAACGGCTTGGCACATATACAGAAAGAAGTGTTTCTATAAACACTGGAGGTCATGGAAGGATGACTGACACATACCTCTTTTAATTCTTTTGTCTTTGTCTTTATGATAATCTACCACAGCAGTCTTTTGTAGAGTGAAACACATCCATATAATACGCTGTGGGCAACAAAGTGTGAATACCTGTTCTTGATATCTACCTTTCTCTGGTGTCCCGCTAAGGTAAGATTGGTGCAAAAAATTGTCTTCCCAATGTATGCGTTCCCACAAAACAAAACAGGAGCAGATGATAGGCCACATTAATGCTGCGCGAAATAACACATCTGTTCTTAACTTACCACTGTCATTCCAATCTGGTGCGATTTTCTGCTTTGTTGTGTACTCTAGCACAGGTGCTACGCAGTTCACTTGGTGCCCAAAGCAACTCTCACACCATAGCATGATGTAAATTTTGTTTTTCAAATTCTAAGCGAAACTCAGGTTATGGGGGACAATTGCAAACTTACAGTTTTGCTTTGTATCTTCATTATATTGTAGAGCAGGGTAGAAAGCAAGAACAGATATTTATAATTTGGGTTCCCACTGTGCATTGCATGGATATGTTTCAATGAATGATACAAGTCTACCATATCAGTAACTGGGAATATTGTATGTAATTGAAATTTTGCGATTCCCAGTGAAGAAACAGTTTTGACAATATGTACCAAGGCAACTAGGTCACTCATGCTCACAAAGGAAACAAAATAAAAACAAGCAAGATTACAAGAAGTTCGAACTTGCAACCTGAGGTGAGACCCCTCACATGACTGATTTATGTATTTACTGAGCATAAATTACATCTGGCGCATAATCTGCTTGTACAAGATGACAAACAATAAGTTACTCTTGCTTTCTCTCTGGGGCATTTGGCTCTTCTGAACACATGCACATTGTGTGGCACAGCTGTGTGGATGTAGCTGGGCACAGCTGTTATTCAGCATCAATCTTTTTTATGGTCCTGTACTATTATTGTTGTAATTTATAATTAGCAAATAGCCTAACTATTGGGTTGATCAGCTCCATTTTAAACAAAACATACTGACAGATTTCCCTGTTTATCGCTAACAAAGAGATGGGCACATCATTTCAGATTTCAAGAAAGAGCTGTGGAACAGAACAAATGCCGAGGACAGAAAATCTACAGACCGATACCTTTTTTATTAAATGCCATGTACTAGCCCTTTCTGCAACGAATACCATTATTACCAAAAATTGTAGCCTGAAAAAATAATTGGGAAATATTTACAAGAAAGGGCACATAAAAATATTTTGCCATGTAGGACATAACTAAAAAACACCAGCTATACAAAAACCAATCACAATTCAAATCGACATAAAACTCCCCATGAATGGCAGTATATTCAAACCTCTAGTACAAATAATTAAAAAGAGTTAATTCCAGAAGCATTTCCCCTTAATAAGTAGGTGTTAGTGTTTCTACAAAAGGGTTAGAAAATGCCTTCAGGCATACCATAGGGAGTTTTATAAACAGCACATGCACGCATCTGCCTAAAAAGCCCCACGCCCTGCTTGTATTCCTTAGTCATTTTTCTGCATTCTGTTGTATGTCACCGTTTGGATCCCTTAACACTGAGTGCGCAAAACCAAAAAACAGCCTATTAATACACTGAATTTTTAGCCCTAAAGGGGTTGCGTGGCAATGGGGGCAGCCAACTCTAGTGTGAGAACAAACAAATATTTGTTCTCGCATTAGTGAAACCAGTCAAAATATAATTTCACAAATTTGGAAATGAATGCACAAAGAACCTTGCTGACTGTCACATTATTGTCTCGAACAAGATCTTTTGGTGTTTACAATTCCTAGTTTAATTCACTTACCTCTAGTAAATGGGCTCTGACCTAGAATACTCAGTGTAGGAGACTAACCAAGACCTGGAAGCCAATGTTTAAATCTGAAATAAAGACATTCGTCCCCCGACCACATGGCACTGCTTCGTTATCAGAAGCATGCATCCATGGACATATAGTCTGTAAAATTATTTATACATGATCTGTAGCGTTAATCTTGCATTAACAAATTCTGAAAATTAGGAAATACATCTGCTATTTAAAGCACTGCTGTAAACCTGTGTGTTTGAAAAATGCAATACTCAAAAGGTGTAATTTAACCAATGTGTGCATGAAACCTATGCTGCCTTTGACATTCGTCAGTGTGGCAAATAAGCACTGAGAAATGCCAAGGGTATCATAGCTTTTATGTCTCAAACTTTGCATGCGAGTACCACTGGTATCTTTGCAGCGAAAAAAAGTCACATTACTAGCAGACTTTTGAGGGGAACCCATGTTTCTCTAGTTTAATATTTTCTTTCTTGTGCTCTTATATCCTTGAGTTTTTCAAAAATAACGGGTGCTTGAAATAAGTACTCCATATTGCTCTTAAATTTATCCTGCACCAGAGCCCATGTTATGCTAAATTTCTTGAACACATTGCAGTGCTGCAGGTTATCAAAGGAAGAAAAAATACCGTAAGTTTGCATTTTAGCCTTCTGTACAACAAGAATTAAGAACCTATCAATTACATCCACAAGTACAAAAGAACTATGAGAAACGGGGCATAAAGACGGGTATACATTATAATAGCAGGAGTTGATGGTGAGAACTCTGCGAGAAAGGAACTATTAAAAACTAGGTATAAAGAAACATATGAATTATAATAATAGAAATATTTGCAAAGAATTTAAAGAGACAAATAGAATGTCTGTTCAAATCACTCCACCCCAACATTCATCCATAGTTCGATAAGTGATCGATAAGATAAGAAACAGCTGGTGATGCTGTTTGGATAGATGGAAACTGAGGTACAGCTGTGAAATAGACGGAACACGTAGAGGGGTCACCAAGTGTTGCGCACTGGTTGCACAGCAGGTTTCCTTGATCTCCGGACTCACTCGACACTGATGCATTGAGCCTGGTTATATGTAGTTCGCAAGAGGCCTGGCCCGAGTATGTGGCATGGCTTGGGTAAAATTTCAAGGCAACCTGAAAAACACAGATCCAAATATATAAGCACCAAAATATTCTGCACCATAGGGCAAATCTGAAGTTTACCATCTGCACATAGCAGATGATGAAAACAGATACAAGTCACCAGACTCAAGGTATATAAACGTGCAAAAGTGTAAATGAATGTGAAGAGCTGCTTGTAGGATGGAATCCTTCATTTTGTCTTTTCTAGATCAATAATAGTATCTTAACATAAAGTCAAGTGTACACGACCCTCCCTATTTGTGTCAGTAGGCTATTCCATGCCAGCTGTTCCAACCTGGCACACGACCACTTGGAATTTCTTTTTGAAAACTGGGGGCCCTTCAATATAGAACAAATCTCAATTTCACGCAATACTTAAAGCAAAAAAAATTTTACTGGCGTAAACACTGTCACATTTTGTGTAACGCACCAAACTATGCATCATAAAATGGCATAGCCAAAAAAATTGGTTCCTTCATTAAGAGGGCCAAATTTTTAACGACATTGAAGAGAGGCCTTACGCCAAGAACTTGACCGCTTATTGGCCACTGCTCACTTTATTATGGCCGATTAAAATGGACGAAATGGCTTATTAACTTTATTTTCACAAAAGTGACCTACAGCAAGAGCTGTAAATTTATGTAATCCATGTGTTTAGGACTTGTGCTGTGTGCAAGAACTGGTTTCAGAAAGATACATTATGCAGCAGAGCAGAGAGAGGAGGATGAACTTGGGAAAGAAGTCAGTTTTGGTGTACGTTAATCGGCCTACTTACCATTGAGGCAGCCCTAGTAAATTTATGCCAAATACCATGTATGAGAGTACACTGTATTGTTTTTAAATTGGTAAAGCTTTATCAAAGTAGTTTTTGTGTTACGCAAGAAAACAATTTTACAATTGGTCTCTTGTAGTTTCAAAATTTGCATTGCTATTCGTCTAATACACACAGCCTCTTGGAGACTTGAGCATCCCTGCACAGACAGAAGGGACTCTAAACTGCTTCGAAGTTACTTCTTTCATTGCTGAGTGGCTACAAGCCACTTCACTCAAAAAGACGCCGCTTAATTGGAGGTATTTACCTGAATATTTCTGTCTCCTGTCAGCCTGCTTGGCATCATCACTAAGGCTGCCAACTCCCTAGTGGACGTGGTCGGGAAAGGGTGGTGGCACGATGCAGTGGCAGAAGCCGCCAAAGGCTCCCAACTCCCTAGTGGACGTAGTAGGGAAAGGGTGGTGGTAGGACGCAGGGGTAGGAGCCGCCAGAGTGTACCTGCAACAAATTTGCACAAATGTTCTTAGTTCTACCACGTCACGATTTACAATAAAAATTTTGCTGTCTGTGTAACATGGCTACCAATACAAATAAAGGCAAACAGTTAGGTCCTACTACACAACTATAACCCCGACAAAAAAGAAACGGTACTTATAGGGACACTAAAGTGAAACAATAAAACAGTTTAGACTAATGAAGCATTGTTTGAGAACCCTGCAGGCAGTCATTTCAAAAAGATAGTTTATTAGATGAGAAAATGAAGGTCCAAGTAATCAGTATTTGAATTTCGCGCCGAAACCCCAGCGCCGGTACGTCAGCGTGACGTCAGGGATTCTAAAGCATGTTTTCGCAATTTGGGCTGTGTTGGCTGAATAAAGGTTCCCGAAACTTCCCACATTTATTATTTGGTTCCTTTAGATCCCAATGTAGTCAATCTGTACCGCTATATATAATTAGTAGGCCCTAGGAGATGCCATCAAAATCCAAGACATCACAGCCCCCAGGTGCGGGAACTTAAGTAGGCATCGCCACCCATATTTCGTTCCTGCGCTTTTCATGGCTTGCCAAACGTCTTATCGTTGTAAGAGTGGTGTTTTTGGTGTTGTAGAATGGTAATTTACTGATGCAGGAGAAATCGTTTATCACTTTAGTGTCCTTTTAAGTTTATGAAAATCCAAACAATGAAAAAAAATGTGCAACCGATTTGTGCATGGAAGCTTGGTTGAAGTGATCTGCTAGTCAACTGCAAGCCTGCCACCTTAAAATGTCATTGTAAATTTCTTTACATGCATTATGTAACCTGCATTAATACAAGTTTAAAATCTCTTAACATAAATCGCCAAGCTAATTCAGTTAACGAATTCCAGTGGTCGTTAATGCAACAAAGTGCAAGCTCGGAATGAAGCTGGCCAAACTGGGCAGTGAAAAATAACAATGTGGTTCTCTACATCTTGTTTTTCTGGCTTTCGCTCTAGCGTTGGAATATACAAGAATTTTGACATTCCAGATATTTCACCCTGCTAATTTCTATTCCATAATGCATAATACTTGAGCAAGAGAAATACTGCTTTCTTTTAACCGTAAATAGTGATAGAACAAGAAAATTCACTGGAGCCAACGTTTTGAGAAAAATCTCCTTTTTGTCGAAACATTGGCTCCAGCGATGCTCCTTGTTCTACGGCTCTTCATCATGTCAAGTCTGTCTTCCTGTGTACCTCTGTACTTTCAATGTTATGTCAATGAAATTGTAATAACAGATCATTAGTAAGTGTAGCTGCTGAGGAATTTGGGCTCGTTGGTAGATAACGACAGAGTAACTGCGCAACATAGAGATACGGACAAAGGAGGCTTGTGTGTGTTGTCTTCTCCAACCATGTCTCCCCTTTTGGCAATTACTCTGTCTCAATGTATAACTATTACCCTTTGCACAATAATACTAAAATGAAAATGCATAAAGACAGGAAAGTGGACACAAAAATTACAACAGATAGCATCATATGCTAATGAGATATGCAAAAGTGCCTGCTACAATTTGTCTCACCCATAACGTGCTGGATAAGATGGCGACTTCTGGCTGTTGCCATTTCTTGAATACCTAAAATAAAATACATATCAAAATTATAAAAATACACAGGACAACAGCAGTAGCCGAGGACATAACGCATTGTTTAGTACAACAAGTGAAACTAAACTCTTGATACATGGCAGACGAAATTTCCTTTATTAAGTTAGTAGAAAAATACACCACACTTCATTTCATTCAATACTGTCAGCATTTCTTGGTACAAAAAGAAAGGTATTTCTGCATGGAAGCAGCAAAATAATAAATGGCCTTCTACTTTTACAAAATATGCTGCAGCGATTAAGCCAACTACAGCTGTATATCTTAAAATTGTTGTATGCACATTACAATAGCCAAGACAGGATAAACTTGGGTTCATATGCAGCTCACTGGAAGGTACAACTTTACAATCAACTCATTTCTGCTTGGCAAATATACGCACTAACATAAAACTACAAATAAAAGGAACCTTTTTTCATAAAACACCGGACTCGATATAAAAATTCCAGTAGCAATATTACAATTTCACCGCATAACACAGCCAGGTTTTGTAAGCCTAGTAGGATTTACTATATAAATGTTGCAGCAAGTTCATGCTTTTAAATATTTACAAGCGTGAAAATAAAGATTACGTAAACATAATACATTATATATAGGCTTAGATTGTGAGCTAATGTGTTTTCTACTTACAGCCAAATGCACATAAAATTTGTTCTGTTTCAGCGCTTTTAAAGCGCTGTGTCTGTTCGCTTGAGCAGGCAGCCGCTTTACCGCTCTTAAAATATCTGTGCTCCCACATCGCCTGACACTGCCATACAGCGTTGTAGCGCTTTTATTATTCGCCGTAATATACCTAAAGCGCTAGTAAATCTTCAGAATACACAAGCTGTCTTTTCGACTACCTGTCTTCGCCAGCGAAAGTCACACTGGTGCGAGTATTGTATCTACACTTCAAGTTACGCAGTACTTGATATTCTACGGATTTTTCGATGCGACAGGCCACTCGTCACTAGAGTCGTTAAGAACGGTGTTTCTCCTGGCAGTACAGCTTTGAAATAATTTCAGATGCTCTCCTGAGGCTTCCGCCTGCCAGTAGTATTTTCGCATACATACGCGCACGCATGCCTAAGAAACGTCTGTGAACTGCCAACAGAAACGTGGCGCAAAATGTAGCCATACCGGAAGGGCAGAGTACGCGCCGTTTGTAAACTCGGAACAAAAGCTGATATGCTTACCTGAGAGGTTAAGAGAAATATGGCACAGGTCACTCCCCGCTGGTAGTCGTTCGTATGCATCTGGTCGTCTCTGTCCGTTGCGATCTCCCATATCACAATGAAAGATGCAATGCAAACCGCAGCACTTCGGGCGCTTGTAACGGTCCGGCGAGCTGCGCTTGCTCGATGTCGGCAAAGACGAAATCGGCGACACACTGCTGCTGGCGGCGGTCCCCCTCGTCGCAATCACACAGTACGGACAGAAGCTCCCACCGTAACTTGCCGCAACGCCTGGTTGCAGTCGCCCCTAACGCAGCGATCTCAGAACCACTCAACGACAACGTACTCGCGCGTGATGCAGCGCAACTGTAAAATGGCGTCATGCTACTGACGGCTTCGGCTTTGGATCATTTTGTATCTGCACAACTGAGCAAAACAGTTGCGCTAGTTTCGGTTTTGCTTCCTCGCGTTGAGATAAAAACTGTTTTGCTCACTGATAATTTTACGTCACTTAAGTAATGTTCACTAATGAAACAGCCATGAATTTAACACGCGTCTTGAAATACCCGCTACGTTCACTTGGCAGAAGCAAAATTTGCTCTTCCGAGTGTGGTTTCGTATGAAATCTATCGTTGGGCTGTCGGAGCGTGCTCGAAGTGTGAAGACGCGGCGTAATTGTGCTTAATTTGCTTAGATATAACGGTGCGGCTGCCCTTGATTTCTGTCGAGTGCAGTTTGCTCTGATGTAAGGTAGAACTACAAAGCCGCCCATGTTACTGAATGATCTAGTGCACCTGAAGCTGCCAGAACTCCGGTATTTCCTCCACAAGTTCTTGCGACTGTGTGCCGCTGTCACCAAATGTGAGCGTAGTCATTTGGCGGAGATTTAGCAACACATCTTCTAGAACTATAGTTCACCGCTTTATCACGACATGGAGAAGCAGCGTGGTTGGTACTTAGTAAAAATTTCTATTTATTGCGAATTTTGCGATAGCAATTATATGGATACAACCGCCGAAATATATCTGTCGGTGTTGCCGTGAGCTTACGTATATAGTCAACTGCGATAAGATCCTATCCTGCGCCGTTGGCTGTGCGCGTTAAAGGATGTGTACGAGAGTGAGCCGAGACGTATAGTGCCTGGATGGGTGTCCCAAGTATCTATAGGTGGTCACGTGATAAAACGCGCGCAAGCCGGGGAAAGGAGGCGCTGGTTTAGCACGCTCCTCCTCTGGCCTAGAGTTACTGTATATGCTACCGTAGGTAGCAGAGTTGCGCGTAGGTCCGCCATCTTGCCTGAGAAGCAACCAAGTCTATGCGGCGAAGCCGCACTCCGTTTTTGCAGGCGACTTGCCTAGCGTATCGTCGATCGACCGTGGGCGCTTTTGCATCGCTGTGCACCGCTTTTCCGCCTAATCGCAAACAAAGCGCATCGAAACAGCTGACTGGATTAGATTGTGAAGAAAAAGGCGCCGCCCTTTTTTAGCGCGCGGCGTAAGATGCAGCGCGTATATTAGTTGTTTTTTGGACTTGCATTACCATGTGCACTTTCTCCGCCCTAATAACGCATGGGCACTCGCGTATCTAGAATAGATTCTGTATTCTATATACGCCGATCAGATGCAGCATTCGTGAACCGCGACGATAACGATTACATTGCACCGAATAAACTTAGGGAATATGGTGATGTTATTTTATAGATTCCGGAAATGCTACAAAAAGTTTTGTGCGAAAAAGCTACTTCACAAAGTAGTATAAGGTTCGAAATAACATAGCGTATTAACAACTGGACAAACGTTAGTAATTGAGGTGAACAATCAGATACGTTAATAACTTTCATTCGCTTGAATACTGCTTGGCACTCAGGTTTTGTTTCAACAGAGATAAATACGCTACTAAGAGCAGTGCAGTGCTCTTTTAGCATGTAAACAGTAACAAAAAGCACCGAGCCGCAACTGCCTCTTTTTTTGGCAATAAAATCACAATGCGAATTTCAGAGAAAAAAACAAAAACACTAGTGTATGTGCGTGCAAATATTTTTATGTAGTGAGCTTTATCAAGTGGTGCTCTTTCACAAAGGGAACTGTACTAAATATAATGAGGCCCATACTTGCTTATGTGCCATAGCTCTCGACATGTAGCCAGTCTAAAATATTACAGGTCAATCAATGACCAACCATTGATATTTCGACTCTAGTACCCCATTAGATCTTGTGTAGGAACATATCCATCTACTAGCAAGCAATGCATATCAGCTACACCTGCAAGTGTGATTTCATTATGTGCCTTTTCACTGCAGGGATTCCAAAAGTAGCCTTCTGTGGGAGTGTAGCGAAAGTTTTTCTCACAGGATTGACATAGCTACAATATAAGGAATAATTCTAAACACAGTTAGGCCCTTACCGTATGTTAAATGACGACATTCATTCCTCTTGCATCCTGCTTCACATAAGCTGTAGTAGATTAAATATATTTACTTAGTAGTAACATCTTTCATATTCAGAAACAACCCAAGCAGTGCATAATCATGAAAATGTGAGCTGGCTTTTTTTACGACACTTCGGTGAAAGCAGTGTGGTGCATCACATGCAGAAAACTGGTAATTCCAGCTAAATCTCCTGTATAACTCTACGTGGTTCCACTACTTTAAAAAAAATCCGGACTTGCAGTAGCTTTTAATATTCCAGCTGTGAATTTTTTAGCACAGCCCAAGAAAGCACGTAGCTGTTAGTCAAGCAATTTCATCTCATATACACTTGACGCAATAGGCAGTTGACTGAAAATTTGTATGTTCAGGTGTCTTTTCCTGAACACCCTTCACAATAGTTTTACAAAGGAAGAAAAACAATTACTGCAGTAAGGTGTAACGAGGCAGGCCGACGAAACAAACGTGAGATGCGCTGCGCATGTTGCGTTGTTGCTACGCAGCTAGCACGCACGTGAACAGCGAACGGCAAGATCGGCCGGATTGGATTTGAATTTGACTGGCAATAACTTGTGTGAATCCAGTTCGCTGCAGCGGCGGCATCGGGAAATACAAAAATTGGCCCGAACATCTGCTTCTCCGCAATGCACGGTTGCTTGGCTACCACGTGATGACGTTCTGCCAATAGAGGCGCTAGCGGCGTGATAAAACAGACGCGCAACTCTGCTACCTGCGGTAGCACATACAGTCACTCTACTCTGGCCGTTGCTCTAGCCCGGCCTGGCGCCACTCTCGCTCTGTCTTGGCGATAATTTCCGATGGGTGCAAAGCGGGGGAGAGGGGGAGGGCGCTTTTATAGCGCCATTTCAAGTTTCGGAGACGCTTTGAAGGACGAGGCAGCAGAGGCGTTCTGTCCGCTCTGTTCGCGCCCTTCATCACGCCGACGCTGTGACAGCGAGTGTTCGCGGTCATTGAATGAGATCTGTTCATGTTTGCACGTGCGCGCGTGACCCCATGCTTGCTAATTTACGGAGTAAGCGATTGTTTACTGCACTTTATTCAGGCGATGAAACTACGAACCTTGGTTCGTGCAGTTCGTGCAGTGGTTAATGCAGCATTGGGGGGAAACTGCTACATTTTTGTTTTTACATTTCTAGGGGGTTCAAAAGCAGTGCTGCATACGCTAATGTTTGTTTCTGGTCGCGGAACGCAACGCACTGCGGTAGCCCAGTGGCTGCGGTGGCCCAGCTCGAGGTCGCGGGTCCAATCACAACCGCAGCAGTCGCATTCCAATGGGGCATAATGCAAAAACGCGCGTATACTGTGCATTCCGTGCACATTTAAATAACCCGAGCTGCTGAAAATAAATCTGCAGTTTTCCATTACCGTGCGCCTCATAACAAGATCTTGATTTTGGAACCTAAATCCTCAAAATTTAATTTTACGTAGCGCAATTACATTTACAATCGACACTGTTGAGTGCGCCTACTGAACTTGTTATCTCGTTGCAGTGCTCTCTTTAGTAGCCAATGCTTTTTTTTTAGATTTACTTATGGTCAGAATCCAGTGTGACAAATCCGGGTATTCCTTAGTATAGAAGCCAGCTATCAGTTAAGCGTGTGAGATATTAACAAACATGTTCAAGGAAAATCGATATTTGGAGTTCGATGTAATTGCAGAACATGACAAGGACGAAAGAATGATACACCGCATTACAACCAGGACAGGAACCCGAGGGCCTGCCTAAAACAGAAGACGTTATCTGGTATTTCTTTTCCTGCATTTTAAACTTTCTCTCGCCAGACTCATCTCGAATATCAGAGGAGTCGCGATCTTCCACGACGACTCTTCGCGTGCTATTAAGAGTCAAACGACCCATACACAAATGTTGACTCTTGTTTTGTGACTCTACCCGCGCGAAAATGGGTCTTCGTAAGAAAAAAGAGAGTCAAGTTGCCGTGACTCACTTTTTACTCTCTTTTTTCTTAGAGTGTAGTGTCAGGCGGCATCAATTTGCAGGTGCCAATGGCGCCTGTTCACAGGTCGTGTCTTTGTCAAAGACAGCATTATAGTTTAAAAAATTGGAGGACGCTTAAGCTTCGCCTTCAAGAGTGGAACGCGACAGCGTTCCCGTCGACCCGCCAAGGGGTGTAAGACAATGGGCTATGGCGCAGCGACTACGCGCCCCGCATCGGACGCGGTGAGCGTCGAGCAACGCAGCGTTTGGCGCGACAACGAAATGTGCGCCTGAGCAAGCGACGCACGCCTGAGCCTTAGAAACAGCTAGTTTCTAAGGCAACACCGCGTTCACTAGAGGCGCTTTTGTACCGCTTCGAAGCATCGAACTCGTGGCTCAGTGGCAACGTCTCCGTCTCACGCTCCGGAGACCCTGGTTCGATTCCCACCCTATCCATCTTGGAAGTTGCTTTTTATTTATGAAGTGCCTGCCGTGATTTATCGCTCACGGCCAACGCCGCCGACGCCGACGCCGACGACACCGGCTTTTCTGCGACACGAGCTCCTTAACGCTATCGCGTTAATACACGGATAGTGCCGTACACCGATGCCGCCTGCAAGATCACATATATACAGGGTGCCCCAACTATCACGTGCCAAGATTTTTAAAAAATATATATACAAATGCCACGTAGCTGGACAGAACCAAAGTAACGTTGTTTGCCGTCGCTTGGATATACTCAGATTACTTTTTTGCTTTGCATTCCGCATATATGCGTAATCAGTCTCAATTAATCAACTTCTCAAATATAATAATTAGTTGAAAAGTGTCAATGAGAAAATTGTAGGGCAACACGAAAAACTCCCGGTACAGCTTTCTGTTGCTCAATGCGTGCTACAAAAAGGTGTTTTTCCGAGCGTGAAAGAACAGCCGCGAATACATGCAAAGTGGCTCGAGCGGCCAGTCATGCGGCAGTTTTTTTCGGGCTTCTTTCACGCTAGGAAAAGCACTTTTATGTAGCAAGCATTGAGCAACAGAAAACTGTACCGGGAGTTCTTCGTGTTGCCCCACAATTTTCGCATTGACAGTTTTCGTCTAATTATGATATTCGAGAAGTTGATTACTTAACTAAGGCTACTCACGTAATTAGGCGGAATGCACAAAAGATAATCTGAGCACCTCCAAGCGACGGCAAAGAACGTTATCTCGGTTCGGTCAAGCTACGTGGCATTTGCATATTTTTTTTAAATATGCAAATCGGGACACCCTTCATTTGCGGCCGACGCTATACGCAAATCCGCATCAGACCCGCTCGAGAGGGCAGAGATCGGGTAAATCCGTGCTATTATCTCCGCTTCGTTCGGGATCGAACCACGAGTAGAAAGCGGGCACAAAGACGCAGAATAGTCCGGAAAAAAAAAGAAAGAAAGTGAGTCATTCGGCTGTACGGCATAGTATACACCGCGACACTACTTCGTGGCCGAAAGTGTGTCGCAACCTTAGATCAACTTATACGCGCGTATATGTACGTATACTCGAGAGCCTCCAATTTGCTCCAATCAGACGGACGCGCTTCGTTTGTTCCGCCACGGGCAGGTGCGCGTGCGTTAACCATATGCACTCATGCACAGAGGCCGCGCATGTAGGACCGCGGCGAAAGAGAAAAGCCCCGAAAACTCCGAGCTACACGCAAGGTCGCTACGCTACAAGTCAGCGAAAGCTATCGGACACCAAAGCGTGAAAATCGGGCCAGCGGTGCTCGCCGTGTCAGCTGAGAAAGGAAAAAAAAAAGAAGGGGAAGGAAAAGGGGAGAGAGAGGGGAGACAGGGAAAGAACTAAGAGAGAGGGAGAGAGAGTGAAATAACTAAAAGAAAGAGAGAAAGAAACTAGAAATGAAAGAAAGTTAGACTAATAACGAAAGAAAGACACTAGAAATGAAAGAAAGTTAGATTAAAGAAAGAAAGAAAGAAGCCCATTGCTATGCGCGCAGTGACCTCCGCGAGAAAGCCCCCCTAATTGCCGCCGAAACCAACTCGGCCATTGCGTATCACCTAAATGCCCGGACGTTCTTTGAGAGCTCTCAAATTATTGTGCGCAGCTACGTATCCTCGGGCGACGTATTTGTGTACCTCGCCGTGTGTGTAATAAGCACGTGTTTACGCCGTTTCGCACCGGCAACAGTGTACCGGCAGGCGGCATCGAACGCTCGTTTTCCTTGCGCAAGATCTCCTCGCGGCTCTCTTTCGTTTTTTTTTTTTTTCCCGCTTAGTATTCCAGCCACGCAAGTATATTCCGCGTGTGAAAAGCGTTATAGGCCCCGGCTTATCGTCTAATGCCTGCGATGCAGTGCGGCGCGTATCACAGTATACGCCGTTATACACTGCAGGGTTGTATACGTTTATCTTTACGATGGTGCAGACAACGACGAAGCCTACTCTTTCAACGGGAGGCAAGCTTCGCTCGAGTTCGCGTTGTGAGAGGCGAATCTCGTGAAGTCCACAAAGTGAAAACTTGCAGATTATAGACGGGTGATAACGTAGCGAGGATGACGGGGTGGATGCGTGGTCGGAACCACCTCTCGTGACAATGATGACAGCAGCGATTATGACGGGGTGTGTCCCCCAGGCATAAAAAGTGCGCAAATCGCCCGTAAGCATTGAGAGTGTCGAGCCGTTTGTGCTGTCATTCGTCAACGCTATCAGTAACAACGAGAATCTTTATTTAGCTGGCGTGGATAACGAAGGTATAGGTATGTATTTTAGTCACATTCTGTACACTTCGGCCCCGTAAGTGAAGGGTTCAACGTCCGACCGGCGGCTCTCAACCAGCCGAATCTATAGCCCGCTATCGCATCTCTTGTAATACGCTCTCTTTTGCTTCCTGCTATTGCGACACCACTGGCGTATATATATTTATATACTGCCTCAAAACATTATGCTTTCGCGGCAACGGCGCCCTCACGAATATACCAACAAAGTTCTGAATAAGTCTCCATATCCGTTCAACCGTTAGTTCGTCGCGCCGTTTGGTTGATGGCGTAAAACCTCTGTCGCGTGCCACTTGTTTTCTCCCAAGCGTTCACTGTGACGTCACGTACGGCTTGTGTGCGGCCGCCTAATCAGCACGTTTTCCTCTCGCCGTAATTAGAGCTCGGTCAATCTTACATTAACTATACTTCGTCCATATAGATTCGCGCCACCAAATTTCATTATAGCCAAGAAGAAATAAAGAAATAAGGACTATAGAGGACAGCGAAAGTGTTTAAAATGAAATGATGTCGTCGACTCCGCCTCTCAAGACCCGCATCATAACTGTGTATCTCCGCCGAGAATCGAGAGTAGGTCAACCCATAGACGCCTCGCACATTTTCAAGAGGCCTGTCCCTGGAATTTTTCCTTTATTTCTTTTTCATTTTTTTCGTTTACCATCGTCCGAGGATGGAGTCTGCACCTACGCCTTCAATGAGGGTGCGCCCGGAGAGCAGTGATACATCACGGACAGCTGTGCGGCCCGCGGACTTAACGCGGGCGCTCGAACGGGGTCGCATGTACCGTGCTTGTTCGTTTATGACCCGCACAATTTAAAGAGAAAGGTAAATAAACGCATATGGGAAGCAGGCCTTCGAGAGACAGGCTGTAAAGGGAACCGGTAACTTGTCCAGGTGGCACATCTTAGCGCGGAGCTGGACAGTCCAAATGAAAGGAACATGAAAACAAAAATGTAAGAAGTGCTGACTCACCACCGAAAGTTATTTGGGGAGAACGCCAACTCTGTGAATTCAGGATACACGCACACATACAGAAAGTGTTGCGTTTCGCCTGCGACACGTGGTTTTGCCGGCGCGACTGCGGCGGGGCGGCAGACATTTTGGCCCGATCGTCGTCGCCGCAACGCTCCCCGCCAGGTGTTTCCAGGCGCGACTGCGGCGATGCGACCGCAAAGGATCACCCTCTCCTTCCAGTCATTGTGCCTGAACCAGGCGATGCGACAGCAGGGGCACCCTCTCCTTACAGTCATTGTGCCCGACCGGCAGCGCTACGACAGTGTGCTACGACATTGTGCTACGACAGTGTGCTACGACATTGTGCTACGACATTGTGCTACGACATTGTGCTACGACATTGTGCTACGACAGCGCTACGACATTGTACGTTCACGTGCTCGTCTATTGAGGGGTTCCTTCTTGCCCTCACCTGCGAGAGTATAAAGACAGCTGCCCCCGGACGCCAAAAGGAGGGCTCCGATTTCTTCTGTTGAGTAAAGTGCTCTCCCGTCTCTCTACTTCGGTCAACCTGACCGCCAACTCTTTGCGATGTTAAAATAAACAAGTTGTTTTGTTGTTACCAGTCGACTCATGCTTTGCCGGGACCTTCGGATGCTTCCAGTTGCACCCCAGGCCGCCAGGCCAACGCTACCCTTGGGGCTTGCGACCCAGGTACAACCACGGGCGTCAGCGCCGAGTTCCCAACAACCGATCGCGCCAGCGGTGGGATCCAAACAAAAGCAAACAAAACAACAACAGCGACGTATAAGACATGGGCTACGTCATCGGCAGCAATTGGTATACATGACCTCTGTTCATCCACTACGTTCGATTGCTGGCCAGGGAACCTTCGGTTTCACATAATCTGGTATATGCCTCCATGAAGCCATGCGTTTCCACATTTGTGACGATGTGAAAATTGTAAGGTGTCTGCATTTTCAGGCAACGGAATGCGGTCACATTCTTGGCGACTTCAAACCAACGAAAAACGATAGCGCGGGTTTTCAGTTCCACATTATCGACGATTTTTGAGACTAAACAAAGCACAAAAGGCTCGTTGACTGAGATCCGGCCTAATCGCTTATTGGCTTTACGTTGCAAACAATGCCGTTGCAGTTAGTTACTTGAGGAAACAAAGACCTCATATGGTCGCATAAGGAGACCTGTAGGGCTCTTATCGCAGAGGCATGCCACATTAAAAATATTCAACATGTGTTCTTCGGCAAAGCATCGAGTTGTCCTGCAAGACGCAAAATATCCCCTGACGACCGATAGCACAAAACCCAGGCATTGTATATTTTCAGTTGTTGTATGGTTTCACTCCAACTTCGAATACAAGTGTGTTATCTTCGGAGTTCATAAGTGGTCGCTTGCTAAACAAAACGCAGTTTTGAGTCAACCCTTATTACGTTCACTACCCCTTGTGGCTTGCCCTGTTCACTTTTCTGTGAAGGCTTATACAGCTAACTGCTGGCGCGCGCCGGTTCTACTAAGTTGTAAGTGCCTCGCGGAATACGCAACCGACGATGACGCAGAAGTGAATATGTTGCTATTCTCCCTTAGTCCAGGGATGTTCCGCTTTTGCCTTCACTGAACTTATAGACTACCCTGGAGCGCACGTTCATGCGACTGCCCTCTGGTGGAATTTTTGCATTCGTTTCTTCCAAATTCGGAATTCCAAAGTGGTGAGTGCAAATCTCTGCCGAGGGCTGGCGTTAGATTACTACATTAATTCACGATTATAACCGCAATTCTTCTTTCGTAAAGAAAAATACTTGCGTTGAAGATACAGCTGGCGTAACACCATATTTACGAATGTTGCCTACAGGCATCGTATACCAGGAATATTTTTTTTCTTCCCGAGTTTCAGTATCGATCGAGTACGAAGTTTCCGGCTAAATGTATTTGGCTAACACTGAATGACAGGCAGCGAGCATATTTTTGTTGGTTTAGAGCAGGAAAACAGTACGAAGTAGAAGCAGTTCGGCAGGCGACTCTCTTTCTTTTGAAAGCATGGTCAGAGTAGTCAGACTGATGATGCAAGGTCTCAGGCTACACTGGTGTCACAAACGCGATGTAAAACAAACTAAATTTATGCCTATGGTTCAAATACGACGAGAGGTGCCTGCGAAAATTCCAAAAGAAGCCATAGGTGGCTTAGGGTCAAGCCCACTTCCAGTTTTCTGCCTGGGATTTCCCCTCTGTTGCTGAAAAAGCTTCCACAAAATATCTATCTATATATATATTCTTTCTTTGATTATGCTGCAAAGTAATCGGCCGCGGACTCAGCTCTCTAACCACGCACTGGGTTAAAAAATA
Source organism: Dermacentor variabilis (assembly GCF_050947875.1). Classification (NCBI taxonomy): domain Eukaryota; kingdom Metazoa; phylum Arthropoda; class Arachnida; order Ixodida; family Ixodidae; genus Dermacentor; species Dermacentor variabilis. Next base: position 141,025,306 of record NC_134573.1, read on the forward strand.
ACTTTATCCGGTCAACAGCGGCCGAGAATGTGCCTCTGTGGACCAGAAATACCGGAGGCGAAGTACCGCACACGCGTACGCTCCAACCGGCTCCCGCACGAAGGGCGCCTCACGAATTCAGGGGGAGCAAACAGAAAGATGACCTCACTCGTTGAAACGCAGTTTTACTTTCACTGAAACAGGCCACAGTTCACAGGGTCGTAAAACGTGGGGCTCGAGGCCGGAAGGGTGAATGCCTGCGGTCAGTGAAGGGGGCTGGACTGTGGGGGCGAGGTTGAAGGCGTATGCGAACCGTTCGTCGGGGACCGCCTCAGAAATGTGTTTAAGGTTCCCTCGTTTCTTAGAAAACGGGGACCTGTGTATGGCTGTGACGGCCATTCGCTGCTTACAATGCTTGTGCTCGATGTGTTTTGCACACCATGGATAGAAGTTAAACAACCCGCTGCTGTGGCTTTGCGGCTATGGTGTTGCGCTGCTAAGCACGAGGTCGCGTTATGAAATCCCGGCCGCGGCGGCCGCATTTCGAAGGGGGCGAAATGCAATAAACACTCGTGTCCCGTGCATGGGGGGCACGATGAAGATCCCGTGGTAGTCAAAATTAATCCGGAGTCCCCTACTACGGCGTACCTTATAATCAAATGGGGGTTTTGGCAGGTAAAACCCGACAATTCAATGCAATCAAGAAATTAAACACCTTTTTCGGATATATATCACATGTGCTTTCAGGTGTTTCTTTTCTTTTTTCTTGTTTCGTTTCTTGTTTTCTCAGATTCTTCCTTGTTATAGTATATTGTACCCAAATATTGCATTTGTGATGAACTACTTAATTATTTTGTTTAGTGAAACCAAAACCTTTGCAATAACACACTTATGATTATATAATCTATTTATATTCTTTGTTCGCAAATACTACCATATGTACTTGCCCTTCCTGTTATAATCCCATGAGGGATTGACAGTATGTGAAAATAAATAAATAAATAAATATATGTGCCGTCATTAAAGGGTTAATTTCTGCACAGCGAGAGCAGACGCTTTCAGACCGCGCGCGGGCCTGTGTGTGAGAACTGTGGGCTTGTCAGAAAAAAGCAACGTAAGGCAAAAAGAGAAGAATGTTATTTTTACAGTTCGCGTTATTATATGCAGATGTGCACACTCTAAGGGACTTTCTAGAATACTTTGCGTCGAACAAATTAAATTAAGAATTTGAGCATCTTTGGATGCCGCTGCGCAATTTTCTTACGGGTATCGTATCAACTTCCGTCGGAAACTGCCTGTGTGGAGCCTTGCTTTCCAAAATGCTGAGGATACGGCGATGCGTTGTTGGCCCAAAACTACAGTCCAGGTTACATCAAGTTTATTTCAGCACAATAAACAAAGTGCAAATTCTGATGAGCACACAGACAGCAAACCATGTAGGCTTCCCTGGCATATCATTATCATTACACGAAGGTCTATCTTTCGCTCGTTAATTCGAACCTGCCATCCCGATCTGTAGGCGCTTACAGTCACTGCGTTACGAAATTGTGACAGCCGGATCGAAGATGTCAAATACGATATCACGTATGCAACGACACACGCTGTGCGGCCATCTGCAAACGCGCCAGGCTCATTATGGGAACCAACGGACCGAGCCCGCGCGTATACGGCACATGGCTTACACGAGGTCACTCACGACATCTTGCGCGTAAGGTTCCTCGCGCGGACAAAGATCGATCGCGGAAGCAAACGCTCGGCCGAAGGACGCCATATTGATGGCTGAGACGGAGGCGTAGGCCACTCCTTCTGCACGACAGCCGTTTCTACGCTGTTACGAAGGGTAAATATAAGCGCCGTGGAAGGGCACCTTATCAGGGCCATGGCTGTTTCAAGTCGAATTAGCGCATTGCCTGCTAATGAGCTGTTCGTTTGGAAGGACAAGTGTGGGTCGCTTTTTTGTTGTTTTTATTGTTGTTACTAAGCAATACGAGGACGTGCTGGAAGGTAGAGATGGAAACGTAGGATAGAGAGAGAGAGAGAGAGCGGTGTCATCCAGACGAACGTCCGGTTTGCTACCCTATACAATGGCAAAAGGAGCATGGAGGAACGGAAGGGGTGGGAGGCATAGGAGAGAGCGAGAATTCAGACTGCCCTCACCCGCTTCAGCTGCACCGCATAACCGCAAACTGCCCCACAAACTAATCGGCTCCATGCAGAGAGAGAGAGAGAGAGGGCGCTGAGAAGCATGGGATGATATAGAGAAGGCTGAGAGGTTATACCGTGAGGGAAGCGCCCAGGTTGCTACCCTGTCAATACGCTGAGGGAGTGGTGAAGGAAAGATGAAGATAGAAGCTGGGACGTACGAATCACACGCACGAAAGAAACGGCGGCAGTGTTACACACCTGTTGCAGGGGCACTTTCAACTGCCCTTGAGCAGAACGGCAGTCGAAGTCTGTCGTAGTTAGCAGCGTTATCGACACAAGTCACTTGAGCGGAGAAAGACCAATAGCGCCTTCATCGCCTCCTGGTGTGACCACTCTATACGTATACAGGCCACATCACTGCAGGATCCTCCACAGAAGCAGCCGGTCGTCGAGAGGCACTATAGCACGGATGCAAGCAAGCGCATCTATGCTCTGCGTAGCGATGGCAAGGGCACAGAGAGTGTTCGCCACTTTGCCGCTTTTCTCGCTCTCTCAAACGTCACAGACAGCACTGTCGGCCATTGTGAACCCATCAGCAGTCGGTGTGAACGCTGCGTTGACTTCTTGGTAGGCGCTGATGCAGTGGTGGGGCCTTACTCGTGGCAAACGTCTGATCAACGCGTTTGGTCGTGCTGAGCTGCAAAATATGCGCCAAGCCAACAGTCGGCAAAGAACAGGGGTCTCGTTTCGGGGCAGTCCAGACGGCAGACGTAGTTCGAGGACGAAGAGGAGGGTCCAGACGACGCAGAAGGGTGTTCTGAAAACCCTGCCTCTTAAGAATGGACCGTGTTCCTGCACGTCATCTTCATTGACGCCGATACAGATAGATAGATAGATAGATAGATAGATAGATAGATAGATAGATAGATAGATAGATAGATAGATAGATAGATAGATAGATAGATAGATAGATAGATAGATAGATAGATAGATAGATAGATAGATAGATAGAGACGGAAACATTTATTAAACTAAAAATAATAACTAAACATACCGAGTAAAATAGATCGAGTGTCTCCACAAGTTATTGTGGAATACCATTGTGAATGCATGGATTGTGTGGCTTTCTGCGCTAACGAAGTGTGCGGCCACGCTCCAGTGAACTTCGTTAACGGTGTGACGAAGAGTGCACATAAGTGTCGCGGCTATAGCATAATTGCCGCCACCGCGACCTGCTTCTGTATGGCTGCCCAGAGGCGGTATAGAGTAAAACACCCGCAGCACTGTTTGTGTTCCATTCGTTTTCTCCCTGCTTCTTCAGTCTGGTCAGTGTCGCGGTCCTCGCCTAACAACATAACGCAAACATACATCAGATAGCTGTGCTCAAATTCAAGAAAAGTATTCAGAGGAAGTAAACAGAATGTGAAAAACGGGACGTGAAAGACGGAGTGTCCCGAGGAAAAGACTCTGCGAGGCAGATGTTAAAGTAGGTATGCCATATACACCCTGTGGTGTCACCGTCCCCTTCTGTGGAAACTGTTCCGCGGGTGTTATCGAGCAGTGCTCAATAGAAACCACCTCCAACTTAATTATTGACTGAATGTGGCTTCGGAAGCGGCTTCCTGCTCGGGTCAGGTGGTGCTCGCTTTTTCTGGCTTTTCTCTTTCCCCCGTGTGGATGTTTGTTAGTCTCCCTCTCAGTTACGGCTGGACACATTAACCCAGCAAGCTTAAATTTTAAGTGTTTGTGTGTGTGCATGCGCGCGGGTGCGCGTCTGTCGCTCTCTCTCTCTCTCTGTGCGTGTGCGTGTGTGTTTGGGGCGGGGGAGGGGGCGCTCGCGCTCGCTCGCCCGCGTTCTTAATGATGCAACATTATACACCAACTCGAGCCCAGATCTTGATCCTATACAGTCAAAGCCGATGTTTAACGACCGCGCAGCTGACGCTCGTGTGAGCACACTCAAGTGCAGTAGCCAAAAACGGGGGGTGAGGGCACCGGGCCAAGTGCTCCAACAAAAACGATCTGGATGCGCATTCCAAGGAAAGGTGCGGTGCGCCCGCCGTGGCCGAACGACCGCGGCCTTCCGCGGGGGGTGGGGGAGGGGGCGATATAACGGCGCGGCCGCCCCAGCGGGGCGCTGTCCAGCCTCGCCGCGACGCGTGTTCCACGGCGCGCGCGGCCTTGCTCGATCCCGTTAACCGTTGCATGCAGCGGCGAAGAGAGAGATAGAGAGAGAGAGAGACCGCGCCACTCTCTTTTATAACTCTGCAAACCGCGCGTTCAAGCGAGCCTGCGTCTCCGCGTATACGTATCGGCCACCGGACAGTGCACAACCTTGCCAAGGTCGGGCCGGTATGTGCGAGCTAATCGATTCGAGGGCTTCGCCTTTACCGCACGAATTTGCCGACCGCGCCGCAATAACGGAAGCAGCAGCAGCAGAAGCGCCGCATGCGTGGCTCGCGGAGCGAGCGGCGGCGGCTACCGCCGATTGCGCATGCGTGGAACGTTATAAACGCGCAGTGTCGCAGACGCATGGCCTTATACGGGAGGTATATGTAGTACACGAGTTAGCGCACTGTTTCTTGCTTTTTGTTTGTTTGTTTGTTTCTTTCTTTACTCCCTTGGCTGACCGCCTCCATCTGTGCTTTCTCTGTGCTCGCAGTCACAAGGGCGCCGGAGTTATCGCCCGAATCTACATAGAACGCGAGGGCGTGGTCGGCGACAAAAGCGAGAGCGCTTACTAGTTAAGACGGGGGTTAAGTCGGGCGATGTTAAGCAGTTCGCGAGACCTTGCCACAAGAAGGCGGTTGGTCAGTCGCAGACTCGCGGGGAACATTCTGACCGCCTTGGAAGATATATGGCGATCGCTATAGAATGCAGCCACGCTCGGAGATATTGCAGAGGCCGAAACCTGCTTTCTTTCGTTTTTTTCTTTTCTTTGAGAGAAACGTATATAGGTGCCGTTATGGAGAGACAGCAGAAATTAGCATAAGCGTGATTTGTCTTTCTATCGCGTATACATAGGGACGCCTGGTAAGTGTGAAAGTACGGTAGTATGGAATGTACGTACAAACACTTACAAAGCGCAGAAGCACATGTTGCTGGGCCGCTATCTTGTACAGGTTCGAAAAGCCGACGTTCGATTTCGCCTCGCGCCATCGTCCAGGCTGCGCCGATATCGCGGCCTAGGCCAATCTAGTCCAATCGCGTGAGGCGAAATCGAACGTCGGCTTTTCGAACCTGTACAAGATAGCGAGCGGCCCTGGGCTAGCTAGTCGGTTCAATGTCGCGCTCTTAATATAGAGCGCTCCGATAATATCTGCCGCCTTTTGCGACATCTTGCAGTGGATGTACCGGTGTTACGCCGACTTACGCACAGTATACTCTCTGGCACGCCCAAGGTTGCCTCACTAGTTTACCCGCAATGCGTACCGTACATTAGCGACAGAGATGATCGCAGCGCGTGCGCGACACTTACGCCGTCATTACGGCGGGGACGTCGTCGCAACGTCGGAACGACTTCGACTGGTCACGAGCGCACGACGGAGTCATCAGTGCGCCTGTGCACGCATGTACGAAGCGGCGTTGTGAAACGCGACCACAGCTACCGTTACACCCGCTCGCGACGTATACGAGACCGCGGTACACACATACGCAGACCCACATTCCTTCAGTGCCTTCGGTTCGCGACGCGTTATTAAACGCGTACGAGCTACGGAATAACGTCGTCGCTGTTGAAATCAAAGCGCGCACGTCGCGTGATCGAGCGTTCTCGATTGTAGCATCCGCGCTGCATGCAGTGTGGTGGTTCTCTGCGAGTTAAGCCGTTTGTCGGCCTCAACTGCCGCGCACCGAACGGAGGACATGGGACTTATACACACGTGCTTTTATATACACGACCTATAGACGAAGCCGATGCAGGCGATCGACGGGCAATCTGTCTCTGGCCAATCGGCTCGCTGCCGATGTCCTCGAGGAAGGCGGGGCGCTGCTTGATTACGTGATGGTTACGAAGCACACGGTAACGGTTCAGCGCATGCGTACATGCAACAGCGCGGTCACGTGTTCCAGTGTTTTTTTTTTTTTTTTGGGGGGGGGGGGGGATGCCCTGCCAACGGTGAAGTGAGCAGTCGAGATAAGCAAGAGGACGTTTAGAGTATTGGTGGAAAACAAAAGCAGGGAAGAGATTGATGGGACCGGATACGTTACAGCCATAAGTATTTGTACGAGGTAGACATAGAGGTTTTAGGCGAGGGAGAAAACCTTAGGATGTACACAATATGATAGACTGATTAAGCACGCACATAGCGTACCGCAGTAGCTCAAGCAGGCTAGGTGCCTACTTGTCCACCACCCCGCCTCAAAGGGATGCCGATAAAGCACCATCATTACAATAATCATAATCACCGTGTGCAACGCGTTGTCGCGAGCGTCATAGAAACCCAGGTGGTCAAAATTAATCCGAAGCTCTTCATTGCGGCGTCTCTCACAACTCACTGTGTAGTAAACTGTACAGCTTAACTTAAATTCCCTTATTGACTAATACGACTACTCCTCATAAGAATGAGGATCGAACTTTGCGAATTCTCGTACTATTTGACTCTTGCCCGTGCATATCACTTTTTCTTGTTTTTAGTTTTGCTTTGCCCTGCGTAAAGGTGTAGCCGGTGCCAGTATAATGGCGCCAACCTCTCTTTGATTTCATATTAATAAAGAAAGAAAAGCAAAAGAAAGAAATCGTTCGGGCCTGCAAATTTCATAACGTCTCTACACAGACTTAAAGACAATAAGAACAGATAAAGAGAAGTTTCATTCACTTGAATGAACGCCAAATTTTGTGAGAAAAATAAAAGCCATGCATATGTAATGCGAAGCACGTACGGTGGTTGGCAGCGCGTTACAGCTGTATGCCTTGAGCTTTACGCGTTAACTTCCGCTCGTAACCATCGCGACGTGTTTAACCTTCTTGCGCGTATACGCTTTACACCGAATCGCTATCCACAACACCGTGCGCAACGCGGGCGGTCCCACCGACGGGCGACACACCCAATTATACCACTCGACCTCACCGCTTGCGGTTCCTAATTACGTCGTGCACCGGCTATCAAAAGCCTTGGCGGCAGCTCTGCAATCTGCGTCTCGCTCTGGGAACTCATTGTGGACAAACTTTTCGTCTCCAAGCCTTCATTTCTTTTTTTCCAGCGTTGCCAAGAGGCTTCTGGTCGCTTCTGGCTTACGGAAGGTAACAGGCACGTTATCTGGCAAATAGTCGCATAGTTCTCACGCATGCCATTTTGTCACACGCCCTATTTCGCCACCGTCCTGTCTCCGCCCCGTTCTCTCGTATGTATACCTATGACGACACGCCTGCATAACTTCATTCTCATAGCTCATTTCTTTCATAGCTCATCTATGTACGTTTCATCCGACCACAAGAACTGGGATGACGTACTGCCTTTTATCACGTACGCATTCAACACCGCCAAGCACGAGACCACCGGCTATAGCCCTTTCTTCCTGCTGTACGCACGGCCACCCCGGTACACAATCGACACTGTTTTCCCCTTCTGCAGTCACGAAAATTCCACTGTCGCCGAGACTCTCTGCCTCGCCGAAGAAGCTCGTCGTATTGCTCGTTTGCGCACTTTGGCATCGCAGGACAGATCAAAAGTACGCTACGACATTCGCCACCGTCCGGTAACCTATCGCCCTGGTGATTTAGTCTGGCTGTGGACTCCAGTACGGAAACGCGGGTTATGCCAAAAGCTTTTGGCCACCTACGATGGACCGTTTGTGATTATTAGCAGACTCCCGGAGGTCACGTATAACATAGCTCGCCTCACGGCGAGTGGTAGAAGAGCTGCCAAGACACAAGTGGTCCATGTCGCCCGCTTGAAATTGTTCACGTCAAGACACATGGATTGACTCGCCCGGCGGGCTTCGTCTGCGACGAGAGGAATGTTACGCATGAAGAAAACGAAGACCAGTGAACGTGCTTGCGGTCCCGAGTGGAAGAAGAAAGAAGAGGACGACGCTCAGTTGATAAACCAGCTGACCGCTCTTGCGCTCACCTTCGCGACCTAAAGTAAACGGTCCCCTTCATCCGTAAGGGTTATACACGGTCTCCTTCGCGCGTAACAATATATACGTCCCGGCAATGAGCACTGGGAAAGGGATAGCTGCGTTCTATCCAAAACCGTCGCTCCACCCTCATTCTGTTACCCTCGCGTACTCGTTACAAGTGGCAGCGGCGCTCTCAGCCTCTATACGTAAGTGCGTCTGGAAGTGTGCATGCCTGCGCTCAGATAAGGAGCAAGGTCTCCAGCGGCGCCGGTTGCCGGTCATTTCGGCCATCCGGAGAGACGCGCACCGGATCATGCAAGCCTTGATTATAATGACTCCAACCTTGCCGCTCCTGCCCGGCTGGCATGGGGGCCAGATTACATGCAGACACACACAGCTCTCTGTGCGAATAGCAGCGAATTAACAGCCAAAGTGGAAGCCGTATTACACGGCTCGCCAAAAACTGTCGTCCATGAGCTCTCAACGAGCGTTTCCGCGCTACACTTTTCGGCGCGTATATATAATACGCTGCATGCGTGTGTGCACTTGGCACATAATTGTGTGACGGAAAGTTAGCGTGCAGTTGATTGTCGTTGTCTCAGAATGAAGCGAGAACGTGGAATCGGAACAAGGAAGCGGGGTATAGATAAGCACGCGGCCGTTTGCTCAAAACGTCGATAATAAACTATGGGGTTTATACATCCTTTTCGCGACGATCCCGTGGGCGCCGCCATGTTTGATCACGTGGTGACGCGTCCATTGCTTGCCTCGACTGTCTCCGTTGTATCCGCGTGTTTACGATGGATGTGCATGCATGACGATCGGCGCGTCTTAGCCGATATCTTAGCGGATATCTTGGACGGAGACTCAAGTCACCATCAAAAATTGTGTCTTTCACCAATGGGCGAATGACACAAAACTTTGGCCACAGCTTCAAAGGACATGTAAGCGCTTTCTGAGCCCATTGCGCCTTGTACAAACGGCGCGAGGAGCGTATACAGTGCTTGTATACTAGAAGCGGCGCTAGAAATGCATTCGAAGCTTTTCAAACTTTCCGCTTATGAATTAAACCAGGATTAGTGGGGCTTTTTTTTTCTTTTTTGCTCTTAGTTCATTGTTTGGCAAGCAACACTTTGAAGCAGAGCCTTGTCATATTTCTGACTCATTAAGGTTCCTCGGTGCGGTTACTATCTGATTGTTCGTTTTCTGCCTAATCACTCGCAGGTGCGCTCTGTTCCGACATAAGTTCTTGCTGCGCACAATACTTGGAACGCAGATGTTCTGTGTTTTGTGATGGCTTGTAGCAAAAGCGTATTATCGCTAATCCCTCGCTTATTCTGTGGACCCTCAAGAAAGGTCCAACAGGAAACATTTGTATGTATAGTCAGTGTGGTCGCCGTCACCCACGCTTCCGCTAATTGATTCAAGTGTGCACCCATTCACTTATTCTTTATGCGTTGGCAATATAGATCGTGCGCGTAAGTTTGCGCGCGAGTTATGCTGTGAATTAAGCGATGCCACACTCACTTTGGCATTGTGTCACGAGCATGGCGTAATAGTTCTGCCGAAACCCGCACGGTGGAGAGAAGTACTTAATAAAGGGAAAACCAGACACCCACCCAATCGTAGCAATTGCGACAACGGCAACCCATATACGGGTTTCCATTGCAGCAAATGCTACGATTGGGTGGATGTCTGTGTCTCACTCTAGGTGACGTTGGGGGATTGAAGTCTTTTCTTTGGATGTTAGCGATACAAGGCTGGTGGATGAGGGAATTTTTTTTTTTTTATCCTCGGGGAAAGTCACGTATAGCGAAGGGCCGGAAATACAGGCAGTCCTTACGTATAGCAGCGCTCCGTGAACTACAGTTCGCGAAATCGACTGGCCTCAGTGACCGATTGTAGGCGTGACGTGCTGGACAACTGTTCGTGTTCACATTGGGAGTGCCCCTTCTTCCTTCCCTCTCCTTTCTATCTTTCTTTCTTTTCATCCCTTAAACGCCTATCCCCGTGTAGGCAAGGTAACCGGACGCGTCTCTCGTTGTCCTCCCTACTTTTCCTTCCTTCTTTTCCTCCTCCTCCTCCTCCTGGTCACACAAGTTCATTCGATTTCGTAATACGCCAGTCACTATATTGTGGGCATGCAGGCATATTAGTGATAAGACGTTCGCACAGAGAAACAACAACACAGAGAAAGAAAATATTCGGAAGCGGTCGTCCCTGGCCTCCACGAACAATCTTAACAGTTTGCGCCTTTGCGTCTTCCCTCCTGATCAACTGTTGCAAGTGTCTCCCCTGATCTAAGTGTCTGGCGAAGCGAGATTTTCAATGTTCGAGCCCAACATTTGCATGGCTCAGCCTCGTGCGAGCCGACCACGTCCTCAAACGCCGCACATCACGATCACCGCGAACCCATTATATACAGTTGCCCTCAATTCTGCCACCGTCTTCGCGTTTGCCGAAGTCGCGTCTACGCCGGCTGGCATCCTCGCTGCATGGTCAGTTCACGAGCAGCTCAAACTCCTTCGCAAAGCAAGGCAACGCAGCCAGTAGCATTCGCACGCGATAGTACGACGCGATAGGGAGAGAGATCGGCTCCGTTCTTGACCGGCCGAAAGGAAGAGATTCGAGATATCGGAGATGCCTTGACGGAACTGCCTCTCAACCCTCGCACTGCGGCGGACGCATACGCTCGATCTGACTAATTCCGTGCAGCGCTACAGAGGCTCCCGATAAAGCCAGCTTTAAGAGGAAGCGAAAACATGTATCGTTTCTATACCTATAAACAGTAAGAAAGCGAGCCTTTCGACTGTTATATACACGCACTTTATTGTCGCCGTCGTCAACACCCGTTCGTGCCGCTGGAGAAGCGTACGCTTATGTTGACGAACATCCTTGCAACCGCTACAGATGGTGTATATATATATATATATATATATATATATATATATATATATATATATATATATATATATATATATATATATATATATATCCTCGTATAATCGGGAAGTTGTAGAACTGCCTCGTCGTTGGATAGGGAGAAATAAAGAAAGGACCCGAACTATTGCGTCGATTTCCCGCAGCGATCAGCCATCAAGTCGACGCCCTCGTACTTACGGAAAGTGGTCGCAGATGTACGCGCAATGCAAACCCAAATCCCGGCTCGTGGTATACGACAAGAATCGCGCAGAGCAGGATTGACCCAACGTGACAAAATAGTTTGTTGTGCGCATTTATAGTCGCGCGCGCGCGTGTTTTTCAATCCCGCGCAGTTGACTTACTGCTGAACGGAACTAATATTAGAGCATCGCGGGGTGCGGTTGCGAAGGCTGTGTGCGGCATCGAACGGCTTGCGCTAGGCGCGGACTGGAAGCCAGGAAGTGAACGCTGCCCGATGAATGCGAACAGAGAGGCCGTATAGCGTGCGGCTCGCAAAGAATGGGAAGCTGCGAAGCAGTCTTGAAAGAACGAATTGATGAGTTCGAGAACTCGAGAAACAAAAAGAACCGCCGGGCTATCGATGCGATCACCTCACCGGGTGGATGGGTTTGCGTGAATCAATAGTCGTTGACTGCGCTAAAGTATGTGCACGTGAGAACGGGGACAAATGAAGTCTGCAGAAGGGAAACTATTATCGCGTAAGAAAGTAATGCAATGTTTGGGTGGCAAGAACGCGATGCTTCAAGCCAGCAATAACCGTTCGATTCTAATTTGCCCAATATAGGAGACAGAGACCACGAGGCATATTTTCAATCTTTATTTTCCTTATGCGATAGTTTTTGCGATGCTTGAATAGGTTAGACTTAAACGCTAAGGGAACAAAGTATATTGTATTTTGACCCCGTGGTAAGACAGTTTACAGCGAAAGCAGTATCAAAGTTTCGAAGGAAAAGCTATTAAACACGTAACTTCGCACAAAAATTACCAGGTGTTTCGTTCATGGATTCGTGGACTGATCTGTCCCACATCAACGACCTATGGAAGAAAGTCTCCCGAGCTGCTGGCATAATTTGCACCTTACGTTACTTATTATCGGTGTGGCTAAAAAAAAAAGAGCAAGTTTTCTACACAACAATACATTCGCAGCTTCATTATTGCCTTCTTGTATATGGGAGGCCACGACAAAAGCTAACCTAAGTTACATGCGTCTATCACAATAAAAGTGAGTTGCGTTTGACTGAATCAGTGTCGTCACGTTGACATAGAACGCCATTTTTTTAGAAAACATGAACTACTAATGAATAATATAAGCCATAACAAAAATTTGCGATTGTTGTATACCACGAGGTGAAACTACGGCACATGAAAATTAGCATACAACAAATTTCACACTTCCTTAAACAACACCCTTCCGTAATCACGTTAATTGAAGAAAGCGCTGCTATTCGTGTCTTTAAAAAGATAATGAAAGCGTATTTATTAGCAACCCAAAGCTAGCTTCACGTCATGTTTACTTCTCCTTCAGTCATCCAAATGTAGTATTTGTCTTCTCAATTTCTTGCTTTCTTTCTAGTCCAAAGTAGTGTAAAGTGTTAATTTTATTTCCACGATGTTTTCATATGCAAGCCATTTGTGCATGTCTTTACGTCTAACCGGGTTACTTCTGATGTTCATTGACCACTTATTTCTCTTTTCTGACCGCTGTGTAAACATTGTCTTGGTTAAGTTAATGTTGAGATGTGTGCAAGCGGGAAAAAGGGAGTTGGGGGACAGGTGATACATGTTCCTAGGATTGCGGGACAGGTGATACGTCAGGCTGTTTGAGCCTTTACACCAGTCTCATAGGCAACTGTCTACTGGGTATCTGAATAAAGATGAATGAATGAATGAATGAATGAATGAATGAATGAATGAATGAATGAATGAATGAATGAATGAATGAATAGCTCTATAATGACTGATCCAAACACTCAGTGTAAAGATAAGCCAAAAGAACATAAAAGTAGTGCTCTATCCGCCGGTGAACCTTTGTATTAAATTTAGCGCTCCTATCTGTTCTGCAAACGGATGCGCAACGGCGGCTGAAGGACCATATATGGTGTATACTGCTGCTGAGGAAACAAAGTAAAACTACGAACGGCACGATTCTCGATGCTGAGCAAGAGCGCTACTTAGTCACGATCACCAGAACAAGCCAGGAGCTTGTTCTGGCATCCAGCTATTTCAAGACAACAGAACAGCCACTAACCACTGAAGTGGTCTATGTAGACCACCGAGCTTCCTAGATAAATTAGCAACAGGGAACTCTGGCACGCTAGCGTCTACAGGAGCAGCAAGTATGTGACTGTTCAGCCATTATGCAAATGACGGGCAGTGCATGTGTTTGCCTAAACGTCGTTCTTCCGGCTTCAAATGGCTTTGCGAGTTTGCAGACGACAAAATGTTGCGTTATAAGCACAACAATTTGTACTGATTATACTGATTACTTATTGAGCCGCGGATTGCTCTGCTGCGCGTGAAAAACAACGAGCGCTTAGGAAGCGTACAAATATGATAATAAATAACGTCACAACAACGTTCGAAGTCACGTCGACGGAAATTTGACGAATCCAAGTCCTATCCATCGTTGCCGTCTTAGCTGAACGACCCGCATGCTGCCAGAGTTCCTTCTGGTAATTTTTTTTTTCTTTTTTTGTAAGAAACACTGTGAGACGCCCTTGAACGGATTGCAGCGGACCAGCCGGTAAAGTTGGAAAAGAATAGCCCCGTATGGAACCCTACTCTTCGACAGGTAAAAAAAAAAAGGAGAGAAAAAAAGGGGGGAGAGGGGTATAGGGAGCGGGCGACGGGCTGAGCCGAGACAGACCTTGGCCCGGATCGGTGCGGCAGTCGGTACGCTCTTTTGTCTTCACCGCGGCCGTTTCGGCGGCGGCCACCGGCTATTTGCCTGTCCGCCGTCTGGCTGCTGCTGCTGCTTGCGGGTGGGGGCGCGCGCAACCGAGGAGAGTCAAAGCTCCCGCATTACGTGGCAGAGTACGGACAGCCTGATGGCGAGAAACTGTCTTGTGATCACGCTTTTAGCGGAGCGCGTGCTTATAGCCTCGCTTTGTGGAGGTGTGTGTGTGTGTGTTACGTGTACACGTTTCACTAGCGCTGTCCTCTCGCTTTTACTTGCCACTACGTGACTTTCCTCCTTACTCTTCTTTCTTACATTTCCTTCTTTTTTTTAATTTTACGCTGCTTTCTTTGTGACCGCGCACTGCTCGGTCGTTATACTGTGCGGTGCTTGTGGAGAACGGAGAATGACGGGGCTCACTTTTCTCGGTCGGCTGGGTGAACCGGTTTCAGCTGTCTGCGGATTCTGGCTGAAAGCGGTAATGTCGATGCGCCGTCAAAGCAAACTTAAATCGCTATAGCTCAGAAATATGAACATCATTACTGATGGTATGACTGCAACAAAAAAAAAAAGCGACCGACTTTTTTTAAGGCGCCAGCCCGGGTATGCGTCAGAAAGCTGGCTTTTCTTCTTAGTAAGGTCACTTCATTTGAGAAGAACGTGCGCTACAAGGATGAACTTTAGGCGCACGCGGCACGTATACCTACGGCTTGCCTGATGACTATTGCGAAAACGCCGTAAATGACAAAGAAAAGAAAAGGCGTAAGAATAAAACCGCTTCAGGCTAGATTGGTATCAGCAGAAGACGTTGCCAACGTACAAGGAGAACTATAAACGTTTCAGTAAGGAGTGCGTAGGAGAGTCGATCAACACACACAGACACGTATACACATGCACAGAAATAGAGAGAGCGACACGCGCAAGAGGCATTCACACACACTTACGCGCAAATCACACATGCATACACAAAACAGAGTAAGGTGGCTTTCGAGCACCCGATCGTTTTCATTCTCCTTTCGCGTACATTCACTTCCTTGCTTGGCCTGCCTCATTGTACGCTAATCATACGAGGTGGACGCCTCACGGAGACGAGGCGGTGCCCGCACGGACGCAAACAGCATGTTACGCGCATCCGTAACAAGCAACGCAAAGCGACCGCGCGCAGCGCACCACCCGGAAGAGGCCCGCGCTACTGGCGGTCGCCGCCGCTCGCTCGCGTGTTTTCACGGGTCGCGAGCTTCCGGCAAAGCTCGGCCACAAAACGCGCCCGGCGTTCGCCGCTTCGCTGAGCAATCTAGCGACAGCGAGGCAGCAGCTCGCCTTTGCGCGACAGGCGGAAGAGATGCACCATAGAATAAAGAACCAACTCCACCACTCCCGAAGATGCTCGCGTGTATATATATACACGCGACTCGTGCGGATTACATAAGCGGCGCAACGTAAGTCTCGCTCGCATCATTAAACCGCGACGAACCGAGTGCGCGCCCGGCGCGCCCCCTCTCGGTTCCCCCTCCGCCGGTTCTTTTTTAGTTACTCCGAGTTTGTCCACTATTCTTTTCTTTATAACTTGTTCGAGTCCTGTCGCTGTGTCTAGGCGCTGCGGCGGTTAAGCCAGGCCCAGCGACCGTGACCTTTTGGCCGGAGCGGAAGCAGTGACCCCCCCCCCCCCCCCCTCCACCGAGGCGGATTCTTCGAATTCGACCTGTGCACTGCATGCAAGCGCAATGTTCCCTAGCAGTTTACTTATTTTATTTATAGATACTGCGATCTGAAATGGGATCATAGCAGGGTGGGTATGCATAGAAATATGCAAGCATGTAAACACACACCGAGTTCATCAGATATGCAGGCATTTTTCAAACATTGGTGAAAAATACATGAAAACATGCAAGCAAATAACGCACGCAAATTCATAGCATTTGCAAGTATTTTTAAAACATTGATAATGAATTCTGGGTAACAATCTCAGAATTAAGATTATTCCAGTCTGTTATGGAGCATTTGGTGCATACAGGAACCAATATGAAAGTGTCTATATTATAGACCCCATGTAGACCGTGCGGTGGCAGTGGCGTGACTGTCAATTAAAAGTACGTGTGCTATGTCTTTGTTCACATACGCTGGGTGTCTCTCCTAACTTGTGCCGAAACTTACAAAAATATGCAGGTGCCGGGCCGCTGGGAAGAACCAAGGTGACGTTGTTTGCCGTCGTTTAGAGCAAATCAGACTATTTCTTGTATTTCGCCTAATGACATAATTGCGTATTAATCAATCGACTGCTCAAATGTTACATTCGAAGCAAAAGTGTCAATGAGAAAATTTCAGACCGTCCTGAATGGTTTCCCAACCAGTTTTCTGTTGCTCAATACGTATCACGTGAAAGATTTTTTTTTCCAAGCTTGAAAAAAGGAAGCCCGAAAAACACGAACAGCCGCACAATTAGTTACGCGTCACTTTTCCGTATAACTAATGAAGTAATAGGGTGAAAAAAAATTGTCTGACTTGCTCCAAGCGGCGGAAAACAAAATTACCTTACTTCTGTGCCAGCTATGTATAGCACTTGCATATTTTATAATTTTGGCACAAGTTGCGTGGGATGCATGACATAAGTCTAAAGCATATATATATATATATATATATATATATATATATATATATATATATATATATATATATATATATAGATATATATATAACATTGGTGAGTCTTTCTTTTTTGTTGCGTATGTTGTTTATTAAATGATGAGGCCCTCGCGAAACAGGCCACCGCGAAGGACCCGGCTGTTCCAATAACCAATAATATAAACTCCAGCGACTTTCTAGACATAAAAATTTGGGATTTCAACAACGCGCAACCACACAGCGATTTATGACTCACGAGGGACGCCGTCGGTGGAGGGCTGCGGAATATTTTCGGCCCCCTCTGGGCTCTTTAACGTGCGCCCAAAGCACTGCGCGTGAGCAATTTTCCATTCTCGATGTGAACTTGGTCTGAGCGCACGTGCATATACTAGTGTAGAACGACAGAAAGCTGAGCTAGTTGGTAAGGATTCATTATGCGAAAACCAGGTGAGGCGTGCAGACAGGACACGAGAGTAGAGAAGTGGACAACAGGAACGTTCATGTTGTCCACTTCTCTACTCTTGTGTCCGGTCTGCACGCCTCACCTATTTTTTACATATACTAGTGGTTTTCTCTCTCTTTTTTTTTTTTAGCTGCACCAAATTTGTAGCAGGAGGAGGAGGAGGAGGGAGTAAAGAGAGAAGGCAGGGATGTTAACCAGAAATGCGTCGGGTTGGCTACCCTACTCTGGGGGACGGGAAAGAGGGAAAGGAAAGATGGGATAGAAAGCGGGAGGGGGAGGGAAAGTCGCGGTGAGCTCGCGCACGCGCGCGGAAGGCCCGAGCGAGTCAAAGGCGTTCATCACGCGGGCCAGTCGTCCTCAAGAAAGGCAATAGTGCATTCACAGCTCTGTGGGCCGACGAGCGATGGGGACGGTCTTCAAGCAGCACCAAATTTGTAAAAATCGCCAGTGGCATACAGCCAAATTCTAACCTTTGAACTAGGTTACTCGGCGAGGCGGACGTTACGAGAAATCAAAAATGCATAATCGACTAAGGAACCAAAACTCACTAATTAACTTTTTAAATTTATTACTTTGCGCCACTGCTGCAATTTGCGAATTGTAGACGTTGGCGAAACGTACGTATCCACTTGGAACGAATTCTCAGGATAACACCGGGTTCAAGACTTGATATCGGTGCCATCCTCAGAATCCGTTCGAAGTCGATATGTCTTGCAAGTTCACTAGCTACAAACCGTAAATTGCAATACGTGTTGTCAATTAATTAGTAAAAACTTAATTTGTGAATATTTGTTTTTCAGTCATTTACACATTTGATTGCTCGTGGAAGTTATGTCCGCTTTATCAAGTAATCCAGTTCGCAGGTTAGAATTCTGTTTTCCGCGGAGGTGATATTCAAAAATCTGGTGCAGCAGAAAAAAAATTTCGATGGCCATTTAGTGGTAATTAAATGCGAGAGAAATGCGTTAGCATCACGTCGCCGCTCTTTCAGGTTCCGGATCCGTGGTTTAAAGCGCGTTCAGCATGATGCAAAGTGGTGAACGAGACTATAAATAAGGAGAAGAAGAAGCACGACTTCAGCGTTATCTTCAGTGATTTACGGCTTACCTGCCCTACAGTTTCGGCCTCCCGACCGAAACTGTAAGCCGTAGATCGACTTCATCGTTTCGGTTATCTACGGCTTATTATTACGGCTTATACCGGTTCTCTACGGTTATCCGCGGTTATCTACGGCTTACTTGCTCCCCCGACCTAAACTGTAAGCCGTAGATAACCACAGCTAAACGTAGGTAACCGGTATAAGGCGTAATAACAAGCCGTAGATAACTGAAGATAACGGTGACAATTTCGGTCGGGGGACCGACCCAAACTGCCGGGTAAATAAGCCGCAGATAACCGCCAAGTTGTGCTTCTCATCCTGCTAAATACGTCTGACAAACACACACACCCGTGTGTGTGTGTGTGTGTGTGTGTGTGTGTGTGTGTGTGTGTGTGTGTGTGTGTGTGTGTGTGTGTGTGTGTGTGTGTGTGTGTGTGTGTGTGTGTGTGCGTGCGCGCGCATCACACGCACGCGCGTGTGGCTGCAGTGTAGCGTCCGGAACAGCAGACGCGGGGGACCGAGACGGACGGCTGGGACCGCCCCGTCGTAGCCGTGACCTTTGGCGACGCGGCCTGCGACGGGCGAAATCATTCACGGGCGAAGAAACCGTTTAGCAGACGGCGCGAACTCGCTTCGAAGCGGGTTTCCTGTCGCGCCTTGGGGGGATGCTCGGTCTCCCAGAACCGGGGAAACTGAGGCAAAGTGACGACAAGAACAAACAAACATAAAAGAGATAGAGAAAGAAGAGAAGAAAAAAAGGACGTACGGAACGAAGGGCTAAAGGACAGGAAGCGAGCAAGTCAACAGGTACGTGGTGTACGCCCAGCGGGGAAAAAAGAGAAAGAAAAAATGTCGCGGCCGTCTGTGACTTGGAGCGAAATGCTTCCAGCACCGTTGTATTGTTGTTGCTTTTTTTTTTTGTCTTAGCCTGCCACGCGCGTGATTACAGAGCCACGTTGGAAATATAATTGGCTGAAGGTGCGATGAAGCGAAAATAATGCGTTTGATATAGTGCGAGTCGACATTCGTTCACGTGCAACCGGTTCTTTGTGCGACGCCTTAGGACGAGTAACTGATTACATGTAATAAATTCTTGTTTATAATCATATCGTTGTTGATTGATTGCCTTCCATGAGCGGTGACACTGGATTTCGTTCAGACGTAGCTCTTTTGCTCAGAGGGCACATTTCTCATAATCTTGAAAATTCTGAAATCCATCAGAGAAAACAAGACATACGGGAAGAGCCTCCCAAAGCGTTGCGTTGAGAGGGAATTTGCCATCACAATTTTTGTTTGTTTGTTTGTTTGTTGCAGTAGAGATTCTGTACGTTGAACGAATAAAATCACGATTGAAGTAATCGAGACAGAAAAAAAGAAGATTATATTTACTCCATGGTTTACACTGAAGTGCGATTAGGAAGTACCACACTGCAGATATTGAGAAAAGACAATTCTTCGTGTCATGCGAACTGCCTCATAAGAGCCGTTCTCCATATAAATATTATATTTATAACCCAAAACATGGAATATCATGCCAGCTTGCGTCGTCGCCAGCTTTGAATTTAGGGCAGCGTGTCTCTCTATCTCTCGTCTTTACAAGAGTCGTTCTTCTCAGCCTCCATCGCTCTGTAGAACCGGAAGTGCTGCAGACAACCCAGTGCAAAGCCTAGCAGCAGTATGAGGTCACGGCCGAGGGATTGTAGACTTCCAAACTTTTTTTATCTTTATTTTGACGCGGAAGCTACCATACCAGGGGGGCACATTTGGACGACGACAGCGTTCGTGTAACCCTCTATGCTCGGCTCCCTGCTCGACGTGGTTGAATCGCCACGGCTACGGATTATAGTTCGACGATCAGAGAGAGAGAGAGAGAGAGCTATAGCCCACTGACCGGAAGCATACGTGCGCTGAAATTGTTCCGAAACTGCGGCTACGCGCTTCAAAGCGAAACGCACCGCCTAGCGGATTGCAGTGTAAACGTAAAATATCGCGTTTCACTCGAGTAACATCTCCCCGCTATATGCAGCAATCTCCTTGGGGGAGGCCGAGGCGATATCCGATTTTGCGGCGGTTCCATTTGTTCCGTTTCCCAACTGCCCTTCGAAAGCCGGATGACCTTATACAGCATAAAAGCCGGGCAAAGAGCGGCCGGGCTTCTTCTCGGCGGCTGAAGCTTCTTCCGCGGTCTTTGATGTTCGCCGCGCTACACGGGTTGCGCGTGCATTCACACGCTGCTCGAAAGCCCGGTGTGGGGCTCTGGAGCGTCCGCAGTTGACCGGACGCCTTCCCCCCCCCCCCCTTACCCCTCCGAGTGGGACGTTCGCATAAGCCACCGGACCACCGGCGATTCGGCAGGTGAGTCGAGGGAGAGAGAGAGTCTCGAAATTCATCCGGCGTCACGGATCGCTGCCCGAAATCGCGCCGCTTTTACCGCCCCCCCCCCCCCCCGCCAATTGTGCGTACTATACTATAACCCTTCCCTACTCACCACCCTATACCACTCACAGAACATGCTTTTCAGATGTAGGAAACTTGTTCTTTTCTTGTTTTGCTTTTCTTGTTGATTTGTTGTTGTTTTTTTCCCACCTCTCTCTGTGTCTCTTCCCGGGGTTCGTACGCTCGTACTTCCGTTTGAAACATCAACGTCCTCCCTCTCCCCATCCTCCTCAATTATTATTATTTTTCTTTCGCGAGCAGACGAGAGGCGTGCATCCTTTCCAGCCTGACAGGGTGGGTAATTCGTAATGAAGGAAAAAAAATGAAGAGAAAGAAAGAAAGAAAGAAAGAAAGAAAGAAAGATGGAAGGAAGGAAATAAACAGCCCGCGGTGGTACACGCTTGTCAGCCACCAATCACCGTCGCGCTCCGAGACCCGCCTACACGTGCCGTACAAAAGCCTCGCAAGACGCTCGCCATGCCGTTCCGGCTGCCACGCGGCGATGGGAGAGCAGGAGAGGAA
Organism: Dermacentor variabilis; assembly: GCF_050947875.1. Classification (NCBI taxonomy): domain Eukaryota; kingdom Metazoa; phylum Arthropoda; class Arachnida; order Ixodida; family Ixodidae; genus Dermacentor; species Dermacentor variabilis. The sequence goes on from NC_134573.1 coordinate 141,046,474, forward strand.
GTTGCGAGGAAGGCCGAAATTGACAAAGGAAAGCGTCATTCCGACGATACCGAAGAAAAAACGGAGAGAAAATGGACGCGCGCTGACCCTCTGTGGTCGAGGGACAGGCGCCCTGACCTTTTTTTCCGTTCCGGACCGTTACGCCCTTTCGCACTCTTCATGCGCTCATTCCCGATGTATTATTTTGCACGTATTCAGCGCGACATACAGCTGATGGCTTCGTTCGCTTTGCCGCTCAGATGAAAGTCTTCGGTGCTCTGTAGCCGCTTGCCCGACGACTGCGGTCCCGCTATGCAGTCGAAATAAGACTTCGGAAATTTTGCTTACGGTTTCGAAGAGGACGAAACGAACCTGGCAGTTTAAAGTATATACATGCCAGTGCGCTAAAGTCCCATCCCTAATTATCTGAATGATAAAGCACGAGAGCCTTCTAGCCGCTATACTAATAAGTCGCCGCTTTCTTTCTGGTGTTCTTTCGCTTTCGATGCTGATGAAAGCGACTGAGATTAATGTCGGGGCGAATTTAAAACAAAACACAAATACAGAATACAAGAGAAGTGTGTTGCATGTGCACTGAGAAAAATTAAAAGAAAACTAAGGGGGAGGGCATGTCTAGCGCGAAACGAGTTCGGGCCTATGTTTCTCGCGTGTTTGCGCTGTAGACTGCGCGTATACAATGCACCAACAATGGCGCTACCACTGGACTGGATAATATATATATATATATATATATATATATATATATATATATATATATATATATATATATATATATGGCGTGTGTGTGTGCGTGTGTGTGTGTGTGTGTGTGTGTCACCAGAGCTATGCACCAGGAGTTCAATCACGACTGCTTTATTTTCCAACAGCTCTAGCGCTTCGAAGAGAAGGAACTAATGATCACTGCGGCAATCAATGTCCAGGCAACAACGAGAACAAGCCAAAGCAGGCTCGACTCCCTGTTGTATGTGCGCGCACATGTCGGTTTCAGGCACTCACACAACAGCTAGCCTTGACGCGGAGGTGAAACATATGCAAAGGACAACTTGCCCCGGTTCCAAACGTTTTGTCAGTTTTATCGGACAAATTAATCACCGCACGCCGCGATATATTAGCATGCAAGACCCGCCCGGGCCACTGATAGCCTTTGGGGAGCAGGGTCGTTTTCTTTTTCTCGTTTTTTTTTGTTGTTCTTTTCATTAACAAGTAGTGAAGTGGCCGCATGCAGCGCGGTCCGAGAAACCGGGCGGGCCGGGGCAACCACCATGAAATGCAAGCGTCGCAGTCAGCTAACTAGCAGCCCGCCCTGCCCGTTCGAAAGGAATGTAGGTTGCGCAGGGCGCGATGTTTATAACTTTTGCACGATACACGCTCACACGTATGGGTCCCCGAACAAGTCAGAGAGAACGTTAATGTTCGTATACGAAGCCAGACTAATCGTTCCGCGCCAGGAAAAAGCTGATCGATGCGCGAACCAGGAGCAACGCGTTACGGAATGGCGGCCCACAGAAATTATAGATCGAGCACGTGCAGATCTGTGAACGCGTGTCAGAGGGTGCCCGCTCTGTGGTACGCCGACTGCAGTGCCCGAGGTATATACGCCCGCAAAATATTAATTATGCTACGTCTCAGGAGATACGTCCAGATAAAATTTAAGAAAAAAAGAATTGGTTGATATATCGCTCTTTCGGAGGCATTGGTCGTAACGCGAAAGTCAAACGGCTAATCTAAGAAGCGGTGGCACAATTATTTTAATAAACAACTCTTTCTAATCATTGTATGCCTATACTCTCCTAGCTGTTATGTAGGCACAAAGCGGCAAAGTGTGACCGCAGGACATTTCCAAGCACTATACCATCGTCACTACTCCTATAGTCGTTACCAGGCGGCCAGCCATAGCTTCTACAGAATAACTCGGTGATAAAACCAATAATACCTAAACACACTCAATGCGACAAACATACGTCATCAAGAGCACAATTTCTTTAGCAGCGCAAGCCTTTCTAACCTTTCTATGCCTACTTTCTTAACCATCAGGTACAAGTATCGCCATCTCGCAGATTTGCGTGAGGTTGATTTGCGTGACGTATACGTACACGGCAAAGATTTTCGCTCGAACCTGGAATGCAACATTTTCGTGATAACATTCAATTGTGCGGTTTAACTCCGCGATGAGAGAGAGAGAGAGGGCTATAAGGAAGGCAGGGATGTTAACCAGTCTGGTTTGCTACCCTACGCTGGGGGAAGGGAGAAGGAGAAGAGAGGGTATAGAGACGTACACAGACAGTCATTGAGTCAAAGGCGCTCGCGCAAACCAGGCGTTCTGAGAAAGCATGGAGAGAGAGAGAGAGAGAGAGAGAGAGAGAGAGAGAGAGAGAGAGAGAGAGAGGAATGAGGATAGGCAGGGAGGTTAACCAGAGGGGAAGATCCGGTTTGCTACCCTACGCTGGGGAAAGAGGGGAGGGGGAGGTAAAGTGATAACGAAGTAGAGATAAAGAAAGCACGGAAATGGCTTCACTGGCTTCTGAGCCGATGATGCGCGAAACTGCACACTGGATTATGAGGGACACTGTAGTAAGGGGGCTCCGGATTAATTTGACCACCTCGGAGCTCGTTAGCATGCGCGTAAAGCAGGGACACAAGCGTTTCTGCAGTCTGCCCCCTTCTGAATGCGTCCGCAGCTGCCCGGGAGTCGAGCCCATGACCTCGTGCTCAGTTAGCGCAACGCCATAGTCATTGAACTACCGCAACGGCTATACTCCGCGCAATGCACCGAAGGGCTATATAGATTTAGGGGCATGTGAATAGCAATTTTTTGAGAGCGAATAGAATGCGAATAGAACAGCTATAGGCCCACAAGCGAATCGAATCGAATATATAATACTCTTCGAATACATTTAGAATAATGAGCAGCCGCTTTCACTATTAATATAAAACGATGTTCACGTCCTAGTATATTCACAACGTTGGCAAACTTCTCCCACTACACTGCACGTTATGAAGCGTTATTTATTTAAAGCAGCTAAATTAGAGCATTAAGAACAAATTAAGCAGTTTGTTCAGATGCCCAAGGTTATTGCAGAGAATCGGAATGATCGCGCTTTAGAAAGTAAAATCTGACATACCGAGCGCTGTATGTATAGCGTGCTCCACTACGTAACTGCTCGCGTTTTATCTCCACAATGGCCGCTGAGACAAGATTTATCGCACTTTTTTTTTTTTACTCCAATTCTACGCTCCTGTTGTACGTATATGCGAACAGTTGAGGATTTAATATATCAAAAAGCTATTGGACAAAAATATCCGGATTTGCGAATATAGTGACGATTCGATTCGAAGACCGAGCAGCCTTATATGAATCACATTAGTCAGCCAGAAAAAAAAGCAAAGGAAGGCGGAACTCCACCAATGTCCGCCTGTGACCGCCCTCCTCAAGCCGCCTACTGAACGGAAGGTTCACGGAAAGATTACTAGCGCGCAATGGGCGAGCGTTCCTCTCTCCTGCGGAAAACGAAGCCGGCTCTCGGCTTCGTTTTCACGAGCCCTAACCTTCGCCGCGTGGCACGGAGTTGATGAGGCGAAGTATAGCCGTGGTTTGGTGGCATATTTGGTGTTACTTAAAGCTTATGCGTTGTATTACTTGAAGAGACACAAAAGGAAAACAGTAAACCTAGTTAGATCGATGGGTTATTTGTCTAAATGTGTATAATCGTTTACTGTGCGCCAATACGTATTACTTTGTTGCGCAAGAAAATTGCCACCGAAGATATCACTGTTGCCGCTCCTCAATTCGAACCAAGCGCGCCAAAACGTAACAAGTTGCTGCAATCTCCACTTGACACCTCGCTCAGCCGCTCTCTCTATGTCGGCCAGTGCTCACGACACATGAGAAGTACCGTAATCCACAACAGGTGGCGCCACTTCGACTTTCCCTTTTCGTCATTTTCTCGCTTACAAAAGCTCCGTTCTCTTAACGAATAACGAATTCGTCATTACAAGCACCTAATCTCTTAATCTAGCTCGGCTTAATATTTTCCTTTGGTGTCCATTTAAGTGCTTGCAGAACGTGCAGCAGTATAATAAGCAAGTAGCTAGAAGAATAAGGGGAACCGACGGGCTCAATGATTTCATTTTGTATTTGTTTTCATGCGGTCCTATGGTTTCCAACTACCATGGCTTCATATTGCTGTAACCATAATATGGAATAAAACAGTATCAGCATTTCCTTATATCTGCTCTCTCGGTAACCTTTTGAGAAATCACAAAGATCAACTTGGTTAAGCAACCAAAATGGGCTGTCATACACATCGTCGTCGCTACCGCTGCCAGTACACGTTACAGCCACTACAACGGAATGACTATATATCACCGCAAGTGGTCAAAAGTTATGGTTGTTGGTCGTATACTGAGGTGCCCGTACATACATCATCGGCTGGTATGTCGCAGATGAAAGCCAGCTACGTGCGTAGACCTTTCCACACAAAGTTATTCAGCGCGGTGGCTCAGCTATGGTATTTTGCTTGCGACGTTTTTTTTCTATATTGGGACAGAATTAAAAAATAAAGGGGGAGGGGAAAGCATGGACTCAGTAGCCCCGAGCCAGTGACTGCGCTAAGCGATCCACTCCGATGCAGTTCATTCATTCATTCATTCATTCATTCATTCGATTATTGAAAATGTTGGCAACAAGCACAATATGCCGCCGGCTTCTCCACGGCTATAAACTCTTGAATGAAAGAAAGGTGGTGATTGGTGAAGTGAAACATTTCAGCTTTATAACAGCTGCACAACATGGCTTTAGAAACTGCAGTTATACAACCGAACGAACGTTAGCGCCAGCAAAGCTCAAGATTAGTATCCACTTGAACGCCAGTGTTGTACACTGCACAGTGACCTTTAGTCACTTTATGCACTGCGAGCATTTCTTATTGACCCTCAGTTGCATTGGGACGTTGATTAAACCCCGCCAACCAACCAACCTACAGAAAGCTATATATGGGTGCTGCCATATTGTACTTATTAAAGTTTAAGGAAGCAGGTGCACAAGGATGACAAAGACTTCTTCATTAGCTGCTAAAGATGGAAGGACGGGCGTGAAAAATTCACCTACTATTACAATACTCCAAAATTCGAAATTTGAGCGCAGGTGTATACGTGTTTTCATTTCGCGATATATTGGCTGGCGCGAACAATCTGTCTCGTGCGGCACTTTGCAAACGGAGCGACGTGTGGCACGACTGCCTCGCTAATCGGGAGATCGCGAGAGGCGCCGCGCGGCTGACGGGTGGGCGAGATGTACAACAGCCGCCGCAGACAGACCTCCGCTCATGCAGCGCTTTGTTTCCACAGAGATGACGCGCGCTACTATGGCGCCATCTCGTAGCCATCGTCACCACAAAGGCCGCCTTCCGCGGCCCAATGCTTTTCTCCTCACGCTTTTTCTACACTCTCCTCATCGGCTTTCCGCCTCATGGTTCCGCTGCACCCTCCTCCACCGCTTTCCTTCTCGAGCTCTATTCGCTATCACAGTCTTTCAGCTGCCGCTGCGCTCCGTGTTCGCTGTCATCATTCGCTGTGTTCGTTCGCTTTGTTGCGTCGACGCTCGATGCAGGCAGGAACGGATGCCTCAGAGCTGCGCTCTAAGATAAGAGAAATAAAAAGGCAACAAAACACTATCGAAACAAGTCAAAGGGTTAGGAAGAAAACTAGAAAGAAATATTCAAGAAAAGTTAAATAAGTTTTTTTATCGTATACAAAGACATACACGGTATTATCACATAATCCTCGCTGAATATGTAAGCCAAAATTTTATTCTGTACTCGCACTAAAAGAATAAAATAGCACAAAAAAGAACAGAAGCACGTACGAACAAGTTGTGAACGTATAGAAAAAAGAAACTCATACATTATACTGTTCACACTGAATTAATGAAGTCACCGTAGAGCTTCGAAAGCTAATCTGCGTTTGCTGGGAGCACGATCAGGTTGCAGGTATACTTTCTGCACGCACAGAGAACGCCCCCTCTAAGACGACCGCGAAGGCTTCCGCATTTCAAATAACAGGCTTCCCGCACGCCGTCTCAAAAGAAGCAGATGGAGAAGAAGAAAAAAGTGCAGCCAAATACTCAAGGTTAAATGACTGCCCGAAAAGCTCCTTCCGAAGTTTCTCTATACCACGGACACGTTTCCAAAACCCCGCGTTTGAGCATGCGTTTTGGCGCCGTTGGCGAAGAAAAACGCCTTGTCCTCGTCGCGTCAGATGTTGTGCACATATCCCGCCTCCTCAGTTCTGTGCAGCACTGCTAAGCATTCGGACTCTGCGAAACTTGCCCGTGCACGTTTCCACTCGTATACAAGAACGGTTTCTCGTTGGCTTCTGTTTTAAACTTGACGAGCTGCATTTGAAAATGAACGACCGTATGATGAAGATAAGAAGAAAAAAAGAAACAATTGTTCAGCTGAACTCGGATGGTAAAGGCGGGTTGTGGCGTAATGGCGGCATGACACGGTCTCCGTCTGCTGCGTTCGCAGAATTCGGAACGGTGCGCAGAATTAGCGAAAGGCGAGGGCATGTGCGCAGGCGCGCAGGGCGCGTTCCGCTGGCACGTGAACGCCCCCCCGCGGCCATTATCGCGGTCGGGTTTGTCGTAAGGGACGCACAACAATAGAGTGGGGCCGAGTCATGCTGGCCATGCGAGAGACGTGAGTGAGCACATATTGATACGGTTTGGTGAGACGCCTCCGCGGATCGTACAGAGGGCGTGCGAGTGGCGACTTATTCGGCGCACCGACACGCACTGCGTCCATCGCGTGCAGCAGAATTGAGACCAACGGCACTTGTTCTTGAGTTGCCTGCCCGATACTTATCGCAAAAGCGTTCGAGCTTTTTAAGAGGAAGCCTCAGCTCGAGGGCTAAATACATGGGAAAGGAGAATTCTTTTCTTCTCAGCAACCGCTGCACCAAGTTTTTTTTTTTTTTAGCTTGGTTGTACTTGGAAGAAAAGGTCAAAATCTGGTGAATTTTGGAAGCGGGTTTTCGATTTAGGCCGTGCATTATTGAATAAGCATTGTCCAAAATCGCGAATTTTCAGAAGACGAAAATATGAAGTTCACAGCTCTGTAAGTCGACAATGATAAACGGTGTTACAATATTGTAAATTGCAGGTAATGGTACACCTAAAGAGGACAAAGTTTGTGTATTATAGACTGCAGCGTACTGTTATGCAAGCATCACTTTCGCAATACCCTTGTAAACGTATTGTAACAAATTCACGGAATATGTAAATTTACGTATCAAATTTTCCCACTTTAGATGCTCTAACGGACGCAGTTTACAGTACGGCGATATCTGTTTTTCATACAGAGAGGCAAATTCTTAAACTTCGGGGTTCCATTTTTATTTTTACGTTACTATTATTTTATATCCCTTTAAAAAATCAGACCCTAATCAAAATTCCGCTTCCAACAGTCACCAGATTTTACCTTTATCCCCAAAATGTAACACATTTCGTTAAAAGTGGCCCAGGGTTTATTGAATAAAAGCATTTCTACGTTTTACATGTACTTGCATAGGCGGCCTCAGAGTTGGGCCCGAGGTAAACCTTCCTCTTAACCAGGGCATACAGGGTGTTCCAATTATTTCTGAAGTCTAGGCAATTAAGTTGGGGCTCGTAGTATTACGAAAAGTGTTTACGACTCTGCGGCGCTACGTTTACGTGAACCCGACGCGAGCGGGTTGAGTGGGAGATCGGGTTGACCGATCCCCGAATCGACCGTATTGACATGAACTCGCTTCCAACGACGGCAAGCAGCATCGAGTCGAGACACCAGCGCGCTCGAACTGGGCTCCCGGTTCCCGCAGCCGTCTGCAACAGCTCCGTCTCATGGGTCTTACTGCTACGATGAGGTTGGACTGTTATTCACCTTCGGGAACACGCGATGCCCTGTGACCAGTAGGCGTAACCGCGTGGCAGTCACAGTCCAAAGTCAGCACAATGGCAACCACACAACTGTAGAGTCTCTCGAGTTTCCGCAAATATGTGCTGCGATGGGTCCGCCAGACGATAGAAAGATCCTCTCCATTATGACGCACCTCGATCTTTTTCGCGCTGATGGAGGACCCGAGCCAGCGACTTCCCTAGAAAACGAGATAACCTCGTCTTTTGCCTCGTCCCGATACGGTTCCCGCTGCGGGCGCGCGAATGGCGACGTCTCGGCGGTTCCGCGCAAGTGTCGGGCCATCGCCGAAGAAGTCACAGGAGCCCCGCACATCCCTGGGGCCCCTTTCCAATTTCCCATTAGCTGTCAATAAAAAAAAGATTTCATCATCAGCACTGGCTGGCCCGACCCGCACGCGTTTCCGTCCACGCTGCAGGCGGGTCGGGCTGGGTCAACCTACCCCATGCAGTCGGGCTGACTCGGTCCGACCCGACGCACGTTCAATACGGCCGACCAGTGCCTATATATGAACTCTACAGGCCAATTCCATCCCGACAAGCCGCTTCGACCCGCTTCTGTAGGGTTCATGTATAAACGATCTTGTATGAGAGACGAAACACAACACACAGAATCCAGTACACGTCCTGCGATGATGATCCTCCGCTATGGTACGTACCCACAAGATGGGGACAAGATTCAGGCGGCGAGGCGACACGTTAGGGAAATATACAGTTATTCAACGGAGGGAAAATCAAATTCTACACATTTCACGTACACTTGAGTCTTTTTCGTCTTCCTTAGCGGCTGCAAACACGGCCGGAATAATAATGTAACGATTCTATTTCAATTCCTTTCTTTTTTTTTTTCAAGTTTCGTTCATGCATACGAGCGGCGTTCCGCCTATACGTTATGACTGAGGCTCGACAAGTAGTGCGTGGTGGATGACAAGAAAGGAACAGGATCGGGCGCAAGGAATCGCTACATTTTCACAGTCAACGCTTCAAAAGGGTGTCCCAATTTGAAGGGCCGGGAGACCAGTTCGTATTCAAGCAACAATCAGCGGCAGGAACATCAGCTCGAACAAGACGCGCTAACACTATAACGTGTAGCTTATCGGTTGAAAAATGCGAACCCCTTGGCACGCTTTCGGTTTGAACGCTGAAAGAAAGGGCATGTCACCAAGAGCTGCCTCTACCTTATATTGAAGGCTGTTGGGACATATGATATAGTATACTTTCGCTAGTGCAAGTTATATCTTTACCCCTACTGTCTTCGCTACTAGCAATATTTCCATGCATGCTGGCTGACTCTCACGTATATATACAGACTGTCCCAGCTAAGTTTAGCCAAGCTGTTCAACGAAAAAAGAAAGGTTAAAGAAACAGGGTGCAATATACAACTATAAGAGCTACGGTGTTCGGTCTTCAAATCTCTGACCAGACTGAACACCATATACCTTAAAATTCTGTCTTGCACCGTGTTCTTTTTTTGCAATCTTTTTTTTTCTTTGTTAATTAGCTTCGCTAAAGTTAGCCGGGACACCCTATACATAGTGAGTGAATGTGTGGCACAGCTTAGCTAAGTTATAGCACGTGTAAACATAGACAAGTGGCGGAGACGGTAGCGGTGACGGCAGATCAGCAGCGGCATGCTAAATATGTCTACTTATGGCAATAGAGTAACTGTATAAAGTGCTACAAAACGCTATATGTACCCTAGAGTTCGTCCGTTATTCTTTTGTATGTCATGAAACGGTAAGGCAACGAACGTCGTGTCATGCAATGAGTGGTCAAACACTCGTAAACGAATTACTCGTTGACTACTTCGTATCGCTTCTTCCTCGAGGGACGTGTTGTCGACTAGCGCAAGTTCGAACAACGGCCCCATTGCAGCGGCACTAATAGCTAACGGTTCGACATAGCATTTGCGCAGCATTGGGTCCGTATTGATTTTTCGACATACTAAAATTTCAAACTGCTATTCCAATCGTGCTTGAGCCAAGATGCTTATTTGCAGTAGTGCACAAGTATATGAAGAGAATAAGGGAGCCATAAAGCTACAGAAGGGGGGGGGGAGAAAAAAGAAAGGAAGGTTGTCGGCTTACCGTCATAAACCGGGGCGCGTGCGTGCGTACTTGTACGCATGACTCTTTCTATGTAGCCGTACGGAGTTATTCTTGCCGATCACCGAGAAGGACAAAGCAATGCAAAATCACCGAAGGCCCTCTTTTTCAACGTACAGCGTAAAAACGCCAAAGACACGTCTGCACGTCGCCGGCCGGCGGCCGTTATCGCTTCCCATCGCCAAGCTCGCAAGGCCACACGGGAAACGCCATAATCCGCGCTGCACACAGACCACACGCTTCTTTACGCTGTGCCTCACGAGCTACCAGCATCAACGAGCATTAAACCTCAGTCATCGTACGCACCTGCGCGTGTAAAGAACTGTCCCAGTCCCCCCGCGCGCATGCAGACGGAGGCGATCGTCGTTCGTGTAACAGCGCAGGCACGCGATGGAAATTCGTGCTACGCACGACGAATATCCAGGACAGAGTCGTTGCGAGGGAGGAATGGAAGTATTAAGAAGGGGTGGGGAACGCTTTGTGGACGGGGAGGACGGGGGGGGGGGGAGGTTGTTGCGGAGGTGATCCCACGAAACGTCGCTGCCATACAACGCGCCAACCGCAGAATGTTATACACCTATACCAACCAAACCAACGTGCTCTCTCGTCCGGAGAGTCTATACAGCGCGGTGCATTTCCGAGGTTGCTCGAGTAATGGCCATCACGGCGGAAGCGGCAGCTGAGTTGCCAGCGCCGCCTGCCCACGCGCTTTCCTGCACAGACACGCACGCGCGTTCCGCATAACCGCACGCTCCGGCAAGCTCGGGGACGACGCCACACACAAACGTCCGCCGCCGCCGCCGCCGCTTATCGACGACAGCGCGAGAAAAGTAGGCCAGCTTACACAGCGCCGGAGCACGCTATAGCCCTTATAACAGCGTCCGCTCCCCCCCCCCCCCCCCCACCTCCATACACACACCCGCCCTACAGCCTGCTTGACCGTCTTGGTGCTCCACTAAAGGTGTTCGCGCGCACTTTCTCCGACGCGACGGCCGCTTCTTTCTTTCATTCTTTCCATTTCTCTTTCTTTCTTTCTTTTGTTTCTGCCGCTTGTTTTCGGTCCGTTGCTTCCCTTTCCGTTCACAAGGCGATCGTCGGACGGCGTCCGGCGCGGGCCACTCCACAACTCCTGACGGGCGACGGACAGCTTCGTGATGGGGGTCGCGTGAATTACGTTCGATCGGCCCCATGCTACGCGTGCTATGCGGCGACGCCGACCTGCAAGAAGGGGCCGGTCCGTCATTACCGCAAGCTCTTCCGAACACCTGTGTATACACTCTCTGCGCCGCTGTCACCTGCACGCGTCCCTTGGCAAAAGATAAACGAAAAAAAAGAGGAGGAGGTGAAAAAGGAGGGAGAGAAGGTCGGATAGGCGTGCGCCTTCGAAAGGCGGTAACGTACACGTTCTCGCTGTGACGACCGTGCGTGCGAACAAAACCGCACACCTGCACGCATGTGTTGCGCGCATGATCTGCGCGGGTTGTGGTGGCGTATTTATGTGCGCCTGCTTTCGCCCCAAAATGTCGGAGAGAGAGAGAGAGAGAGAGAGAGAGAGAGAGAGAGAGAGAGAGAGTCCGGAAAGGAAGGTCCGATTCAAAGCTTCTTGCTTCGTCGTGACGGAGTGTGACAGCGGGGCCGTACACTTTGCCTTGAGGAGTGCTGCGCTATACAGCCTTCCATTGTTGGCAAGAGATCAGTCTTCGGTGACAAGCCGCAGCCGATCCAGCTGAGGCCGGATGACGGAGTAGAGAAGTTCAAGCACTATCACTATCACGCTCTTCACTGCAAATAGAGGCATTCAGTAAACATAGTTACGTTACAAAGTTTCTGTTTACGCACGGGATAGCCAGCTACCTTTATTTGAAGGATCGCCGTAAGATGTCGAACGAGATAGATGATGCTGCGTAGTGTGAATGGCTTGGTGCTGCAAAGTGGGTATAAGGTCTACACAAAACAAAAGAAAAACCCACGGAGGGAAATGAGATGTTACGTTCGTAACCTGACTAAAATGTATACTGTCCAGAGATAACGATGAAAAAGCGAGGCGATTAAGTGAGCAAACTACTTTTATTAGCTGCCTGCCCAGCCCCCTCTCTTTGCAACATTTTCTACATTATTAACAATGCTATCTAGACTATTGATAATAAAATAGTATATTTATTTATTGAAGATAGCTCAATAACCATGTACACGGGGTTTTGCGTGGGGGGCGGAGGAAAACAACAAGTTTGTTGATGTCAACAAAAAGTGACTAAACGTATGTTACGGCCAATGTAAGACTTAAGCTGTTCGCGTGAACGTCAAAAAGTGCTAGCTTCTTTAACTGACTAGAAAATTATAGAAAGTTTTAGAATAGGGGCCCCAAACGTTTGGGGGCCCCACAGAAATAGCGTCGAAGCCACTGCGCATGCGCGAGACGCAAACTGCGTTTGTGTTTTGCGTTGGGAACGCTATTTAGCGGGAGCCCAAATAGCGGCCCCAAAAGCTTTGCGTCAGCAAACATGGCGGCACCCATGAAAGCGACGGCTCTAACCTATAGCACCAAACTGGGTTCGATTCGTGGTAACGCGTGAAGTTCGCAAGCTAGGAGAAGTGACTGCGGTTATCGATTTCTCTCATCTAGCGTGTGTTATGAAGATTGATTCATTAGACACCGCTGATTCCGAATTCGATTGTGTATTTTATGGCTCGTAGGCCTAACACGGCTAAGCTTGGCTGGTGAAGGCATGCAACGTTGGTTTGCTCAAAACTAAGCGCAACTAATTGTTTTCTGCTTACATAATAACCTCTAAATTGTAATTGTAATTCAGTGCAAATACACGCAAGTCAAAATTACTATTCCTGTCATAAAATGGTATATTTTATTTGATTATTTCTAATAGGTTTTCTTTGACGCCGTAGTGGCGCTGTCAGCGCAATTAAGAGAGCTATCCACAAACGCAAAGCCCTATTCTAAAGCTCTTCACTCCTGCGTGCCCCAACGCTAACACCCGCAAAGCTCTTTGGGACCCCGAACTATTGGGGCCCCTATTCTAAAACTCTCTTATATCAAATATTTATAGTAATGTTTTTGCGCACTAACCAGCGTGCACCGACGAATTGAGAGCGGTTCATTCTATTTCTTCTTTTTTTTTGGGGGGGGGGGGGGCGAGGTTTGTTGAGCACAGGCAATGACGCATGTCCAACACTCCGGAATTATGTTGGAAGCACAGACTACCAAATAAGCCCTGATGCTTTTTTGTTGGCGTTGCCATGGTCACGCTGGAAGAGAAGACAATGGTTTTGATCTTGACGGTTGACAAGCGTCGATTAATAAACTTTTCCCCCGTTAAGGCCGGCAACGACTGTCAAACTGCAGCTTCGCCACGTTTATTGCTGTTCAGTGAATCCTTCGACCCCGTGACCTAACGAAGACCGCTTGTTCTAGAAAAGAAAAGAAAATGAAAATCGTAATTGCGCTTGAGTATAGTATTTGGATCCGACTGCTGGTACGATCTGTTGGGAACTCGGCGCTGACGCCCGTGGTTGTACCTGGGTCGCAAGCCCCAAGGGTAGCGTTGGCCTGGCGGCCTGGGGTACAACTGCAAGCATCCGAAGGTCCCGGCAAAGCATGAGTCGACTGGTAACAACGAAACAACTTGTTTATTTTAACATCGCAAAGAGTTGGCGGTCAGGTTTGACCGAAGTAGAGAGACGGGAGAGCACTTCACTCAACTGAAGAAATCGGAGCCCTCCCCTGGCGTCCGGGGGCAGCTGTTTTTATACTCTCGCAGTTGAGGGCAAGAAGGAACCCCTCAAAAGACGAGCACGTGAATGTACAATGGGCTAATGGTGACGCACACTGTCGTAGCGATGCCGTAGCACCATGTCGTGGCGCTGCGCACGATCTCGTAGCACCTGGTCGTGGCGCTGCGCAGCACACTGTCGTGGCGCTGCCGGTCGGACACAATGACTGTAACGAGAAGATGGTCCCTGCTTTGGCATCGCCTGTTTCGGGCACAATGACTGGAACGAGATCCCTGCTTTGGCATCGCCTGTTTCGGGCCCAATAACTGGAATGAGATCCCTGCTTTGGCATCGCCTGTTTCGGGCACAATGACTGGAACGAAATCCCTAGGCGGTCGCATCGCCGCAGACGCGCCTGGAAACACCTGGCGATGAGTGTTGCGGTGACGACGATCGGGCCAAAATGTCCGCCGCCCCGCCGCCGTCGCGCCGGCAAAACCACGTGTCGCAGGCGAAACGCAACAGACCGCCCCGCCGGGGAAAGGAGATCCCGATGGACAGGGGACTGCATCCGCTGTCCGGAGGGATGTCGCTCGATGATGCTCATAACCGAAGTCGGGCGTCCCTTGACGTTTCTTGAGCGCAGCGCACAGAGAAGGCCTCGTTCTCTCGTTCAGGTTCGCACGGGACACTGCAAAGTGACTTCGGGAGAGTTCACATTTTTGTTCTCGTTCCCGGCAAGCGTTAGAACTACGCTGAAAACTCAACCGCTCAGTCAGCAAGCACGGCACAACCCTCACTAAGCCCTGCCAGGCTCTTTCCCCTTTTTATACCACTGCCTAGTTCCTTACAGTAGTCTAGCATCACTCAGAACGCGTCCACAAATTGAAAAATTGCACTAGAAAGCATATCATCACTTTGAAACACTAAACAAAAGCAATATGTTAAAAAAAATCCTGCCTCAGGAAGAAAAACATCAGTAACAAACAATTTTGAGGCTGATTCCTACGTTAGGGGCTTCGACTTAAGCCATCGGCGTTACCGTTGAGACTCCCCTTTTTGTAACGCACCTCAAAGGAATATTGTTGTAAAGCGAGGCTCCAGCGCAGGAGGCGGCCATTTTTGGGAGAGATGGTCTGCAGCCATTGGAGAGGGCAGTGATCTGTCTCAATGATAAACCTCGAGCCGGCTAGATAGCATGACAATTTCTGAACGGCCCACACGAGACATGCACACTCTTTCTCGGTGGCGCTATACGCCTGCTCACGACTGGTCAGCTTACGACTAGCATACAGGACGGGGTGTTCTACTTCTCCATTTTCCCGTTGGCACAGTACAACGCCCATGCCTCGCTCACTAGCATCGCACTGAACAATGAACCCTTTTGTATAGTCTGGCGATCGTAGCACAGGCTGGCTTGTTAGGGCACTCTTTAGGGCGCTAAAAGCTCTTTCCTTTGTCTCGTCCCAGACGACTGTTTGAGGCTCTGTCTTTCTTAGAGCATCCGTCAGGGGAGCCGCGATATCAGAGTACCTAGGGATGTACCTCTGATAGTAGCCGGCGACACCTAAGAACGACCGAATATCGGTCTTTGTGCGCGGTTGCGGAAAGTCTCGCACAGCGGCCACTTTTATTTCAGAGGGGCGGCGACGACCCTGACCAATCACGTGACCGAGGTAGACAACCTCGGCCTGTGCTAACTGGCACTTAGGAGCCTTTACTGTCAAGCCTGCTTCGCGCAGGCGGGTTAGCACTGCCCGCAAGTGTGTCATATGCTCAGACCAGGATGCGGAGAATATCGCTACGTCGTCTAGATACGGTAAAGCGAATTCTTGCTGTCCCCGCAACACTTTATCCATGAGACTTGAAAAACAGTATGGCGCGTTCTTCAAACCAAAACTCAACACTTTAGGACGGAATGTTCCCATTGGTGAAATGAACGCCGCATACCTACTAGCCTCTTCTGTAAGTGGAACCTGCCAATAACCCCTGACAAGATCTAGGGTGGAAATAAACTGAGCGCTACTAACTTTCTCAAGGCGCTCCTCGATGTTAGGGATCGGATAAATTTGATCCTTAGTGATGGAATTAAGCCTGCGGTAGTCGACGCAAGGACGAGGTTCCTTGCCCGGTACCTCAACTAAAATCAAAGGGGAGGTATAATCACTCTCACCTGCCTCAATAACACCGAGCTGTAGCATTTTCTTTACCTCAGCCTCCATAATATCGCTCTGGCGGGGTGACACCCGATACGCCTTGGATCGTACTGGCTCTGTGGAGGTAAGTTCTATATCATGAGTAAGTACAGAAGTCCTACCAGGCCTCTCAGAGAACAGACCTTGAAACTCTTGTAATAGCTGGTGTAGTTCGGTTTTCTGCTCAGGCGACAGCGGTGCTTTACTGATAAGGTCACTAATGACTTGACCGGTGTCTTCCCTGTTCGTCACTGAGCCTAGTCCCGGAAGCTCGACCGGAAGCTCTTCAGGAACGTTTACCATCATGCACACCACTGCTTCCCTTTGTCTATAAGGTTTGAGCAGATTACAGTGGTAAACTTGCTGTGCTTTCCGCTTTCCTGGCAGACTTACCACGTAGTTAACGTCCGACAGTTTCTGAACAATTCGCGCTGGGCCCTCCCACTGCACGTCTAGTTTGTTGTTTAGCGATGTGCGCAATATCATGACCTCATCGCCAACCTCAAAACGACGGGCCCTGGCTGTCCGATCATAATAAACCTTGGCCCTCTGCTGGGCCTTTGCCATTGCTTCACCTGACAACTCCTGTGCCCTTCTTAAGCGTTCGAAGAGCTTAAGCACGTACTCCACCACGACTGGGTCGTCGCCCCTACCTTCCCATGATTCTCGAAGCATGCGAAGCGGAGATCGAAGCGAGCGACCGTACACCAGTTCAGCTGGCGAAAACCCCGTAGCCGCATGCGGCGCGGTCCTTAAAGCAAACATCACCCCAGGCAGACACAGCTCCCAGTCAGTTTGATGTTCAAAACACAAGGCTCTCAACACGCGCTTCATGACGGAGTGGAGCTTCTCAACGGAATTCGACTGTGGGTGGTACACTGAGCTGTGTAGCAGCTTTATCCCACACCTTTCGAGAAAAGTTGTCGTCAAAGCGCTAGTAAACACTGTGCCCTGATCTGATTGAATTTCTGCAGGAAAACCAACTCGCGCAAATATGGACAGTAGTGCATTAACTATCTCAACTGAGCTGAGTTCTTTAAGCGGCACTGCTTCAGGGAACTTTGTCGCTGGGCAGATCACAGTCAAAATGTGTCTGTACCCCGTGGCTGTTACCGGCAGAGGTCCCACTGTATCAATAACGAGCCGTCTAAAAGGCTCCGTAATGATAGGTACCAATTTCAACGGCGCCCTCGATTTGTCCCCTGGTTTGCCCACCCGCTGACAAGTGTCACATGTCCTCACGAAATGGTCTGCGTCCCGAAAACACCCTGGCCAATAGTACTCTTGCAAGAGACGGTCCTTAGTTTTCTTAACTCCTAGGTGTCCGGACCACGAACCCCCATGTGACAAGCGCAACAGATCCTGACGATAGCATTGAGGCACGACCAGCTGATCGAACTCCACTCCTCGGCGGTCTAGATACTTCCGGTACAGGACTCCACCTCTTTCCACAAAACGCGCAGTTTTCCTGGCGATACCTTCTTTGACATTGCAGCGCACGTTTTCCAGGCTGCCATCCTTTTTTTGCTCGGCTATCAAAGCCGTCCGGCTGACTTTTAGCAACCTATCAAGTCCGTCTGACGTAGGCGCGATGAGCAAATCAGTAGATAGCTCTTCTAACTTTCCCGCGTCGGGATTTTCCTCTCCAGTATCTGGCGCCTTCAACGCTACAGACTCAATTCTATTCTGTTCGGGCGTGCTCTGAATATCAGCTTGCTGCGCCTCTGACCCTTTTTCGTTGTTTGATAACGTCGGCCCCGCAACTACCGCCTTTGCAGCGAGCTCCCGAACCTTCGATCTGGTTAAGGCCTGAACACTAGCTTCACCAAACAAAAGCCCCTTCTCGCGCAGGAGGTGATCGGACCTGTTTGAAAATAGGTACGGGTACTGGGGTGGCAGCATAGATGACACTGCCGCCTCCGTCTCAAGCGCTCCGAAAGGTCCTTCAATAAGCACTTTTGCTACCGGCAGACACACGCTATGAGCTTCCACGGCTTGCTTGATCCACGCGCACTCGCCCGTGAACATATGGGGTTCTACGTAAGACGGGTGAACTACATCCATCGTAGCTGCGGAATCGCGAAGCACTCGGCACTCTTTCCCGTTTACGAGGAGGTCTCGCATGTAAGGCTCAAGAAGCTTCATGTTCTCGTCAGTGCTGCCTATTGAAAAAAACACAACTTTTGGTGTTGTTTCCGGACACTGCGCCGAAAAGTGACCCGGCTTCTGGCACGTATAACAAACGCCCGCTCGCCTCATCTCGAACCGCTTTCTGCGTTCGGCTTCGGCTGCCGTCTCTTTACGTTTGGTCGGATTGCTTTCACTCGCATCCTCACTACGCGTGTCCCCCTTAAATCTCATGGGCGTGAACCTTGGCCTCTCAGACTTGGAGCCAAATTCACCCTTTTGACCGTCCTTAGCTCCGCGAGCTCGACGCGTCACAAACTCCTCGGCTAGCTCAGCGGCTCTAGCCACCGTACTCACGTCTGGCCTATCCAAGACCCAGTATCGCACGTTCTCCGGTAACCGACTATAAAACTGTTCTAGCCCGAAACACTGCAGAACTTTATCGTGGTCACCAAACGCTTTCTCTTCTTTGAGCCACTCCTGCATGTTCGACATAAGCCTATACGCAAACTCTGTATATGACTCACTTTTGCCTTTCTCATTTTCCCGAAACTTCCGACGGAACGCTTCCGCAGACAGCCGGTACTTTTTTAGCAGACTCGATTTTACTTTGTCGAAATCCTCTGCTTCCTCTCTATCCAAGCGAGCGACTACGTCGGCCGCCTCGCCGGGTAACAAAGTGAGCAAGCGCTGTGGCCACGTTTCCCGAGAGAACCCCTGCTTCTCGCACGTTCGCTCAAAGTTAACCAGGAACAAACCAATGTCCTCTCCAAGCTTAAACGGCCGCATCAGGTCAGTCATTTTGAACAATACGCGTTCTCCTGCACCGTGTGCCTGACTTCCATTACGAGCGCGTTCCATCTCTACCTCGAGACGCTTCATTTCCAAAGCGTGTTCGCGCTCTTCTTTTTCTTTCTGCTCTTTAAGTTCGCGCTCCTGTCTTTTTGACCTCTCCTCAATAGTCTCAAGGCATTCCGACAGCTCGTCATCCTCAGCCTCTAACTCAAGAATAGCCGTTATCAGTTCCGGTTTTCTTAGTTTGTCTGAGACATCCAGACCCAACTCTCTTGCAAGCTCCAACAATTTCGGTTTGCGCAACGACTTCAAATCCATGGCTGCTCTGAATGCTGCTTTCTCTACTGCTTACTATTGTCTTGCCGCAAACTAACCCGGCAGCAACGACAACCACAATTACCAGCTCTGTTTCTGACACTAACAAAAAGCCTGGCAAAGCTCAGTAGAAGAAAGTCCCGCACTCACCAAACCTCGCAGGCAGGAATTCCGCGCAGTCGTTCCGCTGCAGGCAACCAGTCGTCACACAGGGCTCGTTGCACTGCTCCCGGATCGACGTTGAGCTGCTCAGCATACAGTCAACTGCATCTCTTTGCTGCTGGCCTCCGTTGTCGCGATCTCGCCGCTGGCAGACCGTTGTTTGAAGTCGTAGGCGATCTCACCGCTGGCAACCAGATGTTTGGATCCGACTGCTGGTACGATCTGTTGGGAACTCGGCGCTGACGCCCGTGGTTGTACCTGTGTCGCAAGCCCCAAGGGTAGCGTTGGCCTGGCGGCCTGGGGTACAACTGCAAGCATCCGAAGGTCCCGGCAAAGCATGAGTCGACTGGTAACAACGAAACAACTTGTTTATTTTAACATCGCAAAGAGTTGGCGGTCAGGTTTGACCGAAGTAGAGAGACGGGAGAGCACTTCACTCAACTGAAGAAATCGGAGCCCTCCCCTGGCGTCCGGGGGCAGCTGTTTTTATACTCTCGCAGTTGAGGGCAAGAAGGAACCCCTCAAAAGACGAGCACGTGAATGTACAATGGGCTAATGGTGACGCACACTGTCGTAGCGATGCCGTAGCACCATGTCGTGGCGCTGCGCACGATCTCGTAGCACCTGGTCGTGGCGCTGCGCAGCACACTGTCGTGGCGCTGCCGGTCGGACACAATGACTGTAACGAGAAGATGGTCCCTGCTTTGGCATCGCCTGTTTCGGGCACAATGACTGGAACGAGATCCCTGCTTTGGCATCGCCTGTTTCGGGCCCAATAACTGGAATGAGATCCCTGCTTTGGCATCGCCTGTTTCGGGCACAATGACTGGAACGAAATCCCTAGGCGGTCGCATCGCCGCAGACGCGCCTGGAAACACCTGGCGATGAGTGTTGCGGTGACGACGATCGGGCCAAAATGTCCGCCGCCCCGCCGCCGTCGCGCCGGCAAAACCACGTGTCGCAGGCGAAACGCAACAATAGGCAACAGTACGGTGACAGCGTTGTCATGCTGTCACCGCAGCGTTACGTCCCCGAGTTTACGTCAGCTGACGTAACGAACACGCGTCGAGAAGAGCAACAGCAGTTTGATAGGATGCATACATCAAGTGCAGCCGACGTATCGGCGCACAGCGCTGCGCCGCACTAGTCTCGTGCAGCATTCATGACATACCGAGTCGCGGTTCGTCGAACAATCATCACAGAAAATCTGGACAACAGTCATGGCGCGCCGCCACCATGCATCGCTCCTCTGCCTTGTTTCAGGGAAGAGGTAACCAGCTTCGCAAGGGGCGATTTTTAGAACGCCACACGTTCACACACATACTATCTATGAACTATTAACATATTACCTACTAACTAACAAACAACTATCCATTAAGCGCGTGAGGACGCGTTCACCTCCGCCTGCTCCGGGGTTTGACGACACTGCACGCAACTATCTCGGTGAAAAAAATGCTTAAACTGGCTTGCGCAACTCATGCCGCCAACAAAGGTGCTGCGTCGTTGAAGGCAATTAAAAACTTCCGCGTAAGAATGAAGTCTGATTGCAAACGTCAGCCATCGTCGCGGGTGTCTTGTGTCTCTCGTTAAAATCATGGTAACGACATCGAGCGTAAGTGCAACTAATCCTTGACGTCTTTGTCAAAGATTGACATAATTGCCGACACCCGAAAGAACACTGCGAAAGTATACTTCACATAATAAGTGTACTGGCGGTTGGCTTCCTTTGTTGCTTCGCAGCTGCCTAGAAGGTAAGAACATAATCAACACTGCAGTGATCGCTTTCCATGCGAACGCACTCGTCAAGCCCACAAAACCGACACACCATGCTGCAATAACGATTCCGGATTTCTTTTTCGTTTCTTTTTTTTTTCTTTTTTTCGTAGACGTATACACATCAAACCCGCTTTTGAAGAGGAGTTTAACGGGGTCGTTTCTCAGTTTACGTAGTGGTTACGTTAAATTAGGGTAAGAAATTGGCACATCTCAGCGGTTCCTTCTGCGCTGACTTCATTTACTGCGGCAGGAGCTGCCTTTCCCAGCGCCCATCTTTCCTGAGACAACTTGTTCACTATTAGCGAACAACAGTGGTCGAACAAGGAATGTCCGTGGAGCCAACACTTCGAAACGTTGGCTCCCAGCAACGTTCCTCGTTTTACCACCGTAAAAGCCTCCATCTCCTTGTGAGCTTCTGTATTGTTTGGGTTTCTTCGATACTGTGTGCACACAACGTTGTCTTGGCTGAGTATAACGTATCCGGTATATTGAGAAGGCCGGTTCCAAACGAAGCCCATGCGTTCCCATTTTTCTGTATAACAACAACGAAACAACGTTGTCGTCGTCTACGTCTGCTACAGCATTGCCTGCCGTGGCCTTCGATGTGCAGGCAAACACGCCACCAATTTCGGAGTCTGCTTGACGGGCTAAACCGTGCACAAATTAGGTACCATGCTTCACCACTGCGCAGTGGTTAACTGGTCCGGCTCCCAACTGAACATTGCGGCAGACACGTGGAGTTTTTTATTACCAGTGGCGTTTGATGGACAGATCCTTGCTTTCCTTCGATTTGTGGAGATGGTGAAACGGGTGGCGAGGAGGTGTACTGACGACGACGGCCGTCCTCGGCGTAACGGAAGGGACGGACAGACAGACACGGCAAATGCAGTGTCGAGACTGTATCTGCCAGTCGCGATAAAACTAATCGTGGGTACAGGCAAAAAGGCCAAGCTGTGTCGACCGAACTAAACGTTGTTATCCCTCCTCCCGACTGTAGCACGAAGCTACAAAGGAAAGTTTACACTTGGGCGAATGGCAGTTCCCCCCCCCCCCCTTTCGTGAACCTTCTTCCACCTAGCGGAATTCCGCAGCACTGATTTGCCACGTTCGGTGTCCCTGTGGTTCGAGTTTTCGATTGATTCACCCTCGCCGCTGCGATCTGCTGGCGGGCTCCTTGTTAGTGCAGGCGGTAGAGTGACCGCTCGTGGGAAAGCCGTTGGCCCCAGGTTCGACTTTTGAACCCAGGACAAGTTATATTTTCTTTTATACTTCTAAGCCTTCTTTCTGAGACACTCGTCTGTGTTTCCTCCGCATATAGCTTCGCGCTATACAGTCGGGTGGATGACAATATTGACTTGCGCAAACCTTACTGTACCTTTGCGGGCTACCACACAACCGATTTGCGGTATTCAGCTGTGTTGACTTATCGGCGCCAAGCTCATTTAAAGCACCCTGTACAGTCAGCGTCCAGGTTTCAGACAGCCTTCTCGGGAAACGCTTTAAACGAACGCGAGGCGCTAAATAACTAACCCGTTGGCTACGACGGCGCCTGAGTTGGCGGGCGCCTCTTCGCTCCGCCAAGACAGGAAGCTGGCCGGGCGCTGGAAGCGTTCAACAATTGAAAGTTGCCTCGTTTACGGGGACGGGCCATGTCCGTGCACACGCCGCTGGCCTGCACACGTGGGCCCGCCCAAACGGAGAACGCAATCAGCATTCACCAGTGGCGCCTTTTAGCGAGCGCGTAGGAGCGCTGCACCCCCCTATAACCGTGCTACGCCCTTGATTTGTAATGCGAGTCACGGACGCCTCCTACGGGAACGCTCGTTCGCCTACAACACGGTCATCGCGTGGCGGTCCTCGTTCTTCTGAATTTTTTTGTTTTGTTTTACCGTGGTATCCATTCGTCTTGGCATGCCAGTGGCTGTTCCTGCACTGGTAGAAATGTCTGTGTCGCCAATGCTTTGCATTTACTTTGGTTACCACTACACTTGTACACGAACGAATAAAGAATGAAAATGGCAGGGATTCAGTGCGCTGGAGGGCACAGAGTTCCCATTCCCAGCCTCCTCTCCCTAAGTGTAACAGTAACGTTGTTGCTATCGCAGAAGCAGCTGATATGCTAATACAGCTTAGTATTATTTAGTTTCTGTTTAGGGCTCGCTAAACACTTTATTCTGACGACTCGATATCGCGAGCTTTATAGATAGCGTCCCCCAAGGAGCTTTTCGTACCCCCAAAAATGTGAGAAATAAAAAAAAAGTTAATTAATGAATTACTTCAATTCCAAGCTCCTTAATTTGTTACGCATTTTACGTCTTTTCGTACTCTTTTGCGTTTTTTTTTTGTACTCCTGGCCAACAATGTCCCTTAACTTTGGGTCCCCTGTTTTCTAAAACTCCCCAATGTTCTCCGCTCCGCAGAAGAAGCCGGCCGATTTCCCACCAATCGTCGTGCCGGGACCGGGAGGAGGAAAAAGGGGAGGAGGCGACGGCGACTTCCCGGCGGCGGCAGTCGGCAGGACCTCCGGGACCGCCGCTACCACTACGACCCCACAGGCGACGGGGCCGGCTGCCGCCTCGTCGGCGAAGGCCCCGCCGGTCAGCGCGTCCCGTCTTCCCGGCGCCCTCCCTGCGTCCCCTGCGTGCGCGGCCGACGACTTCCTGGCCTACTCGTTCCAACGCAAGGCGCCCTACCTGGTGTGGGACGACGAAGGCGGCGGCTGTGCCAGGCACCCCCACCTCCCGCACTACCAGGGTCCGCTTCGTTCCAGCCGGCCCTGGACGCTGCGACAGTCGCGACGATGTTGCCCGTGGCCATGCGTGCTGGCTGTCGCGCTCGCCTCGGGACTGCTCTTCGGGGCGCTTGTGGCGCTGTGCGCCTACCTCAGTGGTCAGTCTGCGGGGAGAAGACTGGGTTTTAACACTGAGCTACAGCCGTTGGGTGTTCACAGAGGTTGTCTGCGCAGCTTTCACGGTGAAGACGAACGTATAAAAAAAGAAAGAAAGAAAAGCCGCACGGGACCACAAGTGCTCCGTCTGCTTACATTTGTCTTTCGTCCCAACTTCGGGCGCGGCACGGACAACCTCTGCGAAAGAGGCACCGTGAAAGACTATCCGCTTCTATACGTAGTGTTCTCCTAAAGACATCTGCGGAACCGTGCGTTCGCAAATTTAGCTACACTAGCGGCCGCCTGTAAAACGAGAGTATTTGCAGAAGCGGGTTTCTCCGCGACGAGCATCTTCTTGCGGAGAAGTCAGCTTTGCGGGCAGTCTGCTAGATTCGTGCTGACACTCGACATGCTCTACGTGCTCTAGCAGAGTCCTTTAAAAAGGTAGTACAAATTGCTTGGCAAACATTGTTCGAGTCTAAGCTCCATTACACAGTGCAATGGTGGACGATATAGGGAGAGCAAAAAGATCGAAGAATCACTCTCTCCATTTTTTATTGGTATGTGCCTTCTGTGCATAACTTCATTGTACGTGCAATCATCCACATTGTACTTTTTGTTCTATATGTAAGTGCCTAACCTTAATGCAGCGATCAGAACAAAGACTAAGACGGCAACGTCAATGTGGTCCAGAGAACGTACAGCCAAATAAAAATCAATCTTGCACATAAATACTATCCGCGCTTACTTTCTTTTTTACTTTCATGCTTACTTACACTTACGATAAAGAACCCGCGCCTATACGAGGTGAAATGCGTCGCTCGCATGCGTGACGCTGCAGGATAACGCGTTTGGGCCATTAGCATATTTCACCCAAGGCCAACTGCCGATCGTATCCACCACATTCTACAGCCTATGAACAACGGTTGAGAGATAATTACGAGTAGTCCAAACCAGGCTCGCAGTTTTATGCATTCACGTGCAATGCCAAACAGACAGGTAAAATAAACAGTGATGAATTTACAATGCAGTTTCGAGCGGTTCTCATTGGCGTAGAAAAAAAAAGAGAGTTGCTTGGACACCAACGCGTATTGCAACTTACGCTTCTGCCTCCTTTTTTCTTCTTCTTTTTCATGACTTGCAGTGATGACCAGTCAACATATGCACCCATGTAAGTGTCCTTTTATTATTTTTCCCGTATGCAAGCTAAGTGCTTATAGTTTGCAGGAGTGGAAACAGCGCAATTCAGCGAATGAAATGAAAAAAAAATTTAAAAAGTGGTATGTGTAGCAGCGATTAAAAATAGCGAGGTCGCGTCTACTCGAAAAAATATACAATGAACACAAACCACGCAACTCGAAGCCCTATCGAGTCAATCTGCTACACCAAGTCTTTCAAAAGACACCCCCAACTGATGCTGGCGCTCAGATTACCATGTAAATCAGCCTGCCGCACTCCCACCTTGCCAAGAGCCCAGTTCACTTGCGGGCCGCAATTAATCTGGCACGGACTCATTGCCTTTTAGCGCTTTTTTCGTTTACAAGAGCTATGTGCTGCTCTGTTGCTTGCCTTGCCCACCGGTGCATGTCACATATATCTTTTCGCGCATTTCCATTCACGACCACCTACTAACTTTCACCTGCCTACCCCCTCTCCCGCCTCTTCCGTTCTCCTTTCTCTTGGCTCCCCACAGCCGTCCGTCTCCTAGGCGCCGTCAGAGTGGTCGAGGGCGACGTGTGGGACCCCAACCTGCTCAATTCCACCTCGAAGGAATTCCGAGTTAAGTCGGCCAAGTATGCCAACATGGTGAGTCGGAAGAGGACACTCCAAGCCAGGCGTGGTGGTCAGGGGCGTTGCCAGAGATGGAGCGGGGGCGACACACCTGGCACGTGCCCCCCAGCCCTTTCCCTTCCACCGAAAAAAATAAAGAGCATGGCTACCCCACTGGTGGTGGCGGCCTAACCTCAGTGGCGCAACCAGATTTTTTTTTTTTTCGGGAAAGGCATGCGCTTCACAGGTGACGTGGTGTGTGGGGAGGGGGGGGGGAAGCGCATGTGTCTGGTCTGCCACCCTCTGGCTACGCCACTGCCGAACATAACGCACGATAGACACTGTCAGGCTGCACTGGGAAGAAAGGGAATTGCTTGAGAATGGGATGGTTCACTACTACAGGGCAAACTGGCTTAATACGAAACCTTTTAGGGAAAATCCTGTTGTCGCCCCCTTCCCCCCCTCCCCATAAGGAATATGGGGTTTTGCGTGCGGAAACGACGATCTCATCATGAGACACGCCGTAGTGGGGGACTCCGGAAATTTTGACCACCTGGTTCCTTACGTGCACCTAAATCTAAGTGCACGGACGTTTTCGCATTTTGCACGCATCGAAACGCGGCCGCCGTGGCCGGGCCTCGATCCCGCGACCTCGTGCTTAGCCGTAGCCACCATAGCCACTAAGGTCCGCGCACGGCCACCGTTAATGGACGAACAGCTCTCGAATCAAGCCCGCAGAGGAGCCTGCGTGCGCGCCAGCCTGTCGGAGACCCGGGCTCTGCAGCAAGAGCGAAAGATTGCAACATGCGAAGAAATGACTTCGGCAATTTCGCCTACTGCACCGTATATGCAACGAAGGCGTTTGTCCTTGGCGCGAGCAAGCTTGATGATGCCGCAGTTCAAGTCCTTGTCCGGGCACGAGCGTTACAAATCTAACCGATCAAAATTAACCGCCTGCTAGCGGCCACACCCTTAGTTGCTCGTGCACAGCTGATACGGAGCAGTGCTGCGCGGTGCATTTCAGTCAGTCTGAACAGGTATATGCAAAACAAGAGCACGACGCATCGGCGACGGCGAAAGCAGCGGCTCGTGACCACGTTTGCTTAACCAAACGCGTCGTACCGAAGTACGCAAGGTGGGGCTGTATTGCTTAAACGGAAAGCCGTTATCACACTGGAATCTCAAAGTTCCCTCGAGGTTACCTTTGAAAGGTCCAAAGGAAGCTTGGAATGTCCTTTACTTTATTCATACACGTATATAACGGTGCCGTGCAACATGCCCGCGAGGTGTGGCAAAGTGAGACGGGCAAAACGTGCCCCAGTGAGCATACCTACACCCCAGTCACGGAAATAGGCCCATGACCTGGGTTGTTTCGGTTTCTTAACGAGTTCAAGAAAACGAAAACAGGCGAGTTAACTGCCTTGAATTTTGTGAAAAACTTACTTTCAACTCAAGCAATATAAGTTTTGAAAGTTATGGCGTGAAAGCGCGGTTCTGAAGTCACATACATACACACACATAGAGAGAGAGAGAGAGAGAGAGAGAGAGAGAGAGAGAGAGAGAGAGAGAGAGGAAATGCAGAGATGTTAACTAATTTTGTCTAGTTTGCTACCCTACACGTGGGGTGGGAGAGGGGGTGAAAGATATATGTCATGCAACTTCACCGGACGAGGCACGAAGCTTCTACAGTCACAGCCTTATACTGTAAGACCCACCCTGGCGGCTTAGCGGCAATGGCGTTGCCCTGCTAAGCACGAGGTCGCGGGATCGAATCACGGCCGCGGTGTTCGCATTTAGATGGGCGCGAAATGAGCGTGTCGTGCATGGGTACACGTTAAAGATCGCCAGGTGGTCTAACTTAATCCAGAGTCCCCCGCTATGGTGTTCCTCATAATGAGATCGTGGTTCTGGCACGTAGAGCCCCAGAATCTAATACTCTCTTACTGTACGACGACCGCGTTGGACAACCGGGTACCGTTGGCTTCCAGCCCTACATTTCGCAACGTTTGTCTGCTTTCCCGAAGTAAATGGTCACCGCCTACTTTCTAATATGCCATGCCTTCGCGGTCGCTTATCCGGGATAATTGGAACGCACACAAAGCCGCGAACGCAGTCACGACAAGCCGCATCGCTCTGCGTTGCCTGAGGCGGGAAACGTTCTTCGCCCAATGTTTGTCTGTGGCGAGGCGAAGTGGCGGGGTTTTCTTTCTTAAAATACAGCAGAAGGTTAGACTGTACCACGCCCTAAAGGAACACCAAACCCTTAATTAAGTTTACGCTTCAATGCTTTCTCGGACGATTTAAGCAGCTTGTCGACTCGGAATGCTAAGTTAATGAGGGCGAGCTTTCCTACCTGTCTGCTCGAACGCTGTGTATCGAGTGCGTCGTGCAGTGGACTCGCGTAGCACGCGACCATTAGCACTGAGTTGTAATGACGCTGCTGGACGTGATTAATTGTTATCGAACTGTCAGGCGCACTCAAAGGGCACGCCACTCACACAGGAAAGCGGGCCTCCAACTGGCATTTTACGTAACGTATGCACCGGTGTGAGCCAATGCGCATTGACCGTGTTGCGACTGACGCCAACGCTGACGGCTATGACGCCGAACGAATCCAAGGGAACCGAGAGCCTCGAACCTAGCTCCATCACAGTAAGCCATAGCTGTACCGCTCTTGTATTACAGGTATTACATAACAGGTGATGTGCCTCCCTTTTACGCCCCCCCCCTCCTAAAGATATATAAATTCTGGGTTCTTAGTCCCAAAACCACGATATGATTTTGAGGCAGGCCGTAGCGAGGGAGCACGGATAAATCTGGCCACCTGGAGTTCTTTAACGTGCACCTAAATTAGCTTTGGACGGTAACTGATCCAGCGACCACGTGCTTAGCAGCGAAACGCCATGCATAGCCACTAAGCCACCGCAGCGGGTCCCCCTTCCTCAGAACGGTATACGGCTCCGTCAAAGTAACGGGAACGAATCTCGAAGCCCGTGCCTTTGCGTTACTCTGTGTGCAGTTCAGTCATACAAATTTACGGACGTGGGATTCGCGAGAAAGCTGAATCCCGGCGAAGCTTGGGCAGAATAGCCTCAAATTCAAAGTGTCGAGTCACCTTTGAAATAGTTTGAAAACACTGTCGCCTTTGAAGTTGTTCCCTTGCGCATCAATGCAGCGCTTCCAGAGTTCCTGCCGCTTTGGGAATACGAGGTCTCTTCTTCCGGGACGAGTCGAACACCCTTATGCGATTCGAGCTTGATTTAAGCAATCGTGTCTCAATGACGACCTTCGAGCTGGGTCTTTAAATTTGGGAGCACGAGTGAAATAAACGGTAGTCAAATCTGGCGAGCATGCAGGGTGGAAACCAAGTTGGTTCCGGCGAGAAACCCGCGTGTGCGGAGTGAGGTGTTACATATTTCAAAGGTGAGAGCCTTTGAATGCGCATAAATAAATTACTTTCTTCGAAACGGAGCCAGTCTCGATACTTTTTGAGACCATCTCGTGCGTTTTTTAGTTGTAAAGTTCGAACCACCGTTCTGCTCTCCCGTTCTGAGTTTGCCCAATCGTGAAACCGTCGCTCGCAGTAGCTACTCTTATTCCCAGTATTCGTTCCGAGGAACCAAATGCGCTGCCAAACGATGCCGGACTACTTGGCGCAATAACACATGTGCCGAAGCTCCGCGCCTGCAGCTTTCCCTTCACCGCCGCAGAAAGTTGTCCCCGAGTATAGTTTAAGGTTTGCCTTTTCAGCGGTACCTCTTTTTCCTCTTTTTATTCTTCATTGTCCTCAGAACCGATATATGGCAACAGCTGCTGGCCTCCTACCAGCAGCGAAAACTAATGAAGGACGTATACCCTAGCATGAGTTGCTGCGGCCTTACAAAAGGCTTGGCTTCGGAGAGAGCCGATAGCGATCACTAAAGGAACTAAAGCGCGAGCCAGCTTCGTGTATCGTTTCGTGTTTCGCGGGCGTCTAGGAGAACGGTCTATCGGAGTGGCTCAAGGCTCCCCGAATCGTAACCCGCTCGACGAAGTACCTTCAGTAATGACAACCCAGTCGAACATAGCCTTCGTCTAATGGCTGCTACCGATATAAAAAAAAAAAAAAACGTACGAGTGGTTATTTATTTCTTACTTTTTTCTCGTGTTGTTTGCAGCTCGAAGCAGCATGCAGGAAGTCACCGCGGCTCAACAGTTCTTTGAGCAAAGTCACTATCTACGCTTTCCGGTAAGCATGTTTTCTCTTTTTGTTGCCACTTTCTTTATTGCGATAGCAATTATATGGACACTCGCATTTTTGCCGTCGCCGTCGTCGTGATGTTCCGTATAAAGTTCAAGGGCGCGAGCACCGTCGCCGCTCGCCGTATGCTGTATGTGCTAGTGAAAGCGTGCGAGGGTGAGCCGACGATCGAGGCTGAACCTCGCGCGCGCAAGGGAGGAAAGCGGGGAGGAAGCGCGCCGTCCTCCGTCGCGCGCGTGGCAACGGGGTTAGGGGAGGTAGCGGAGGCCGTTGTAGTTCGGCAGCAGCTGCGTATGGCGCGACCGTGCGCGGTCTCGCGGGCTGTATCTTGAAAGCGATCTGCTTTGGGGGGCAGAGTCTAGGTAGGCCGACGGCTCGCAGCTTTTACGTGCGCTGTGTTCCCGCCGCTCAATTTGCGTTGAAGCGATATACAGCACGAAGGTCACTTCGCTCGCTGCTGCTGCCGCACTTCCTCACGCCAGCGTTTTGACGGCGAGTGTCCGCGGTCATCGAGTGCGTTGTGCGCATGTTTGCGTGTGCGCGCTGACACCGTGCTTGTCAATTTAGTTAGTATAAGCAAGTGTTTACAAGATTATACGGCCAATAAATCTACTACGCTTACTTCGTGCGGCTGTCTACTAATTTGCTATCGCAATCGATGCTTCGCCTTTCTGGCGCAACTGCGACTTCTTTATTGTAATCTGCAGCGTATCTTTATGATTTTGTTCTTTTGTTGTCTATTTGGTTCTCTGCTCGGCTGTGTCTGTACTTAGTTCCTGATGTATTCTTCTATTCTTTATTTCGTCTAATTTTTCCTAGTGTGAAAAAATTATTTTAACAAAGCCCAATTTAACGAAAGTTAACTTAACGAAGTGCTTGCGATTTTCGACGGATATTCGTAAGCATAACGCGTTAAGAGACTCGAAGTAACGAAGTAAATGTCAGTGTCACGCCCGATTTAACAAACTTTCTGGGGAAACATAGGTAAGGAAACACGTCACGGGCAAACTTTCGCGCGCAAAATGTCTCGAAATTTATTCACGTACTGCTATAGTAAATATATTACCATGCCTGTTTCAAGCAGGCCGTTTTCCTTTTATGAAAGCGCCCGCACGTCGCAGTGTATCAGCATCGGAAACTCAGCGTCGGCTCTACCAGGTGGCGCCAGCTTCACTGCCGTAGCCGAGTTGAAAAGCAGATTGTCTTGTCAGTACTGGCTTATTCTGCACTTCTCAAGTCCGACAAAGTCCGAAATTACGTATTCATTTCGCTCTTGAATAAATATTATGGTATTCGAAAGAGTGTTGTAATTACTGTCGATTAGACGAACTTCTCGAGTTAACGAAATAATTATCGCGTCACATCATTTTCATTAAATCCTGCTTTCACTTTCTGTTGCTGGACATATATATATATATATATATATATATATATGTCCAACTGTATGATCACGTCCGTTAAGTCTCGCATGCTCGTGGCCATCGTTATATGTGCCATCATCGACAAATGAAACGCCAACGGGAAAATATAATTTGGGAGACATTAACAACAAATCTCGAAGGTAAGATCTCACACTTCTAGTTATCCAGTCGTGAAATATGACGTAAACGCCCAAAACTAAGCGTTTAAGCCAAAATGATGCCACCATCACGCGAAACGACCAAAAGCGATAAAGAAAGAACGTGCTCTAGTCATCCCGAACTTGTTACAGGGTTTCATTTGTCCACGATGGTCCTTTCTTTTGATTTACACCATCTACAATTCGTGCTATATAACTTAAATGATTATCCGTCGCATGTTGCCTCGCAATGGACTCCACGAACATGCTTGCACACAGTTCTTGGTCCACGAAAACAACCAAGGGTGTATCCCGATTAATAAACTGAGCTGAATGTAATCGAATCTTCAGACTACGCGCGATGACGTATAGGTTGATTCTGCCACGATCCAGACGAGGGAGCCTCGTCGTGCTGTTCGAGCTCGAGGTCGACAAGCGCCACACGCCCGCCGTCGCCGACCTGGAGAGCGAGTTCCGGGAGACGCTACGGCGTGAAGCCGAGAAGGGACCCCGAGGCGCATTCGGTCAGCTCAAGATCGACTGGAACGCCATACAGATGACGGGTGAGCACCGAGACACGCACCACCGCCGTTCGACCGCCTTTGCTGCGGAGCGTTCAGAAATACGCCACAAACGCACACATACAGGCCCGCACACGCTTTCTTAGAAGGCCAGCAGCGCTCGTACTGTCGTCTTTCTTGTCCGTGTCAATCCAGCGCTGTGACTTCAATTGGTTCTTAGAAAGGCTTAGGTCGAGTGTCAAATAAGTTTTTCTTTTCCTTTGTCACAGGTACATGCTGATTGACTGAAGTTAAGGTACTACAAGAAAGAAATTCAGGGTGGAAGGATTAATGCGAGGCAGGGAGAGGGCTACGTGACTCCTGTTCATATTCGTAGGCCTGCAGAGGCACTCCTGCCAGACGTGTTCGAAAAGAGGGCAAGTTTTTTCTTTTTTCACGTTAAGCTAGCCCACACCTAGAAAATGAAAAGCAGCGATATTTAGGTGGAGGCACTTGAGCCAATAGGGCTGCGGGTACGAGCAACAGCCGAGTAAGTGCTCCGATTAATTGATTGCGTATGCTGGAAGCAGTGCGGACTTCAATTATCTTCTCGATTGGATACGCGTTCCCAAGAACGAAGTACTCGCACGGTCCAGTCTAAATTTGTCCGAAGCAATCCGATGCATGACGCGAGTAGCACGTGACCAATGATATCACGAGCAAGTGCGAATGTCTCCTATTTTGCTCTCATCATTGCCCTCAGCTCTCAGAGGTCAGAAGACTCTTCCGCTTCCTATACGTCGTCGATTGGGGCACTGGAGATCCAAAAGGCGCCCCAAAGCGCACTTTGTCAACACCCACTTTACCACATTGTGTGGCACTTCATTTATTTTCCCCAAACAATCGCATATGCTCACGGCCTATAACGTTCCGCATCTGCAGCAGGGAACCACTGGTGTAGTAGTAGTTGTTATTGTTGTTGTTGTCTCAACACTCTCTGATTTGGACTGCACCATCCGTCTTCGTTATTTTTTTTCTACGTGACAGAGCACTGCTACTAACTATCGAATGATTATTGTAATTATCTCAATTTGAAATTGTCTGCGGGTGTTGAGCTTGCAGAGTAATACAAAACGACCGCTCGCACTTGAGCTAATTGAGTGACTGAACTGAATGAACTGACCATTGAGCAGGCTGTTACTATGCCGCACTTCTGCATTCGAACCTCCTCCTGTCCGTTTTCTCTTTCTTTCCAGAAATGTCCGAAAACAGTTTGCTCCGTCCGGGTAGCTCCGTCGACGAAGAGGGCACAACGGGCAGCAGCGCAACGGTGGACTACTACGACCGGGGCGGCGATCAGGAGCAGCAGGATTCAGACCAGTGGATCAACCAGCACAGTCAGGATCCGAGCGATTATTTCGCGCAACACGACAACGAGAGTTCGCCAGGGGCCCCCACCAGCGTCGCGGACTCGTGGCAGCCCTTCTTTCCAGAACAGACAGAAGGCGGCGAGCGGCCGGAAGGCGAGGTCGGCGAAGTCACGTGGGAGACCGCTCCCGAGCTGTCCGAAGACGACGATTCTCACTACGACGTCGCGCGCGATCGTCCAGAATCCAGCTCGAGTCAGCAGCCTCAGGGAGGTCACGCCGTCGCTGCCGTTAACGAGCACGGAAGCTCAGTCGAGACGACCGGGCCGCAAGTAGTCACGGAGCCCGTAGGCACGACGGAGGAAAGGTACCCGCACGTCTCCGACGCATCGCCGCCAACGGGGACACCGCGCCCCGTTGCAACTAGTCAGGATATGCTTACACATAAGCACGGCTCGGAACTGACCGAACTTACCGTGGGAGCTGGAGTCGTAGTCAAGGCCAACGGAAACCCGGCGCATGCGTCCACAAGAAACGCGACTAAGGCAACACCCGTTAGGCCTCTCCTTGTCAGCTCCAAAGACGGGCAGGACTCTTCGTCTCCTTTGGTTTCTGCTGATGGTCCCAACGTCGCAAGCTCCACTACCTCACCACCCGAGCGAAAACCGGTGGTGCACACGCAAGTGAGCGGGACTGCTGTTTCTCTCGCAAACGGTGCATCAAGCGCCGATGGTCCTCCTGTTTGGCCACCGTACAAACCACTATCCTCCTCGGAAATCAGAGTGGGCGGAACGCCGTCAAGTAAACCGCCTGAAGGGAGTTCCGAAAAGCCGACGCAGGGTATCGGGCAAGCCTGGCAGATACACCTAGACGATCCCAGTACCCACGCAGGACCCGGCATGGCGTTGAATTACGGACCGAGACCCTCCCAGACTGCGACGAACGTGGGCTCCACGCACGAGTCTTCGGCAACGAAGATGCGTGACAAGACACTGGCTTCCGGTATCTCGTTGTCCGCGGGGACCGGTCTCTCAGTTCACCAACAGCCGTCCGTGCAGAAGAACAATCACAGGAAAGAAGTCACAACACCCAAGCCTACCACGTCGACCACAGAGTTCCAGATAGGCGTGGGTCTCTTCGTACGGCCACCCGTCGTCAGCGGCAGCGACAAAAGCCAAAGAACTCGCGTGCAGCAGACCACAAAGAAACCGGAGCCACAGTTCATCGACCTTACTGCGGGCCTAGATGGTCTCCCAACGAAAGACAAGGGGCATAGCCCAGCCAACCCAGTACCACCGGAGAGACCTGCGCCAGGACCGGCTTCGGAACCTTCCTGGCGTCCAGGGACAGCGCCACCTCCTAGCATAGTTTCAGCACCGGCTCCCGAGATCGCGTCCAAGCCGGTACGAAAGCCCGCGTCAGAATACTCAGAATTTGAAGCTGTTCCTCCTCCCAGTGGACCTGTTGTTGTCCATCAAGACAGAAACAATGAAAGCGCGTTCATTCCGATAGTCCATCAGGGCACAAATAGAACTACATTCGTTCCTGTAGCCCACCAAAACACAAATAATGAAACTTCTTTCGTTGCGGTAGTTCATCCAGTCAGAGGCAACGAAACTAAATTCATTCCGGCCGTCCACCAAGACGGAAGCAATGAAACTGTCTTCAGTCTTGTCGGAGGGACGCGCGAGGGACATGAACTCAAGAACCCCGAGATGAACATCACCTCCATCTCCATTTATCAGACGGTGAGCACCAGCAGCGGAGACCACTCCGAGGTGCACTCGGTCATCTACTCGGGCGGACAGAACTCCGGTGGCATCGCCAAATTCATATCCGGCGACTTGCCTTCCAAGCCCGGCTCGTACGACTCCAAGTACACGCCCAATGACGAGAAAGGTGAGTGACCTTTTGTCAGCCCTCCACTCTGAGTAGCAAATGTGAAGGGGGAAACGGAAACTGACCACAAGGTAGGGGCATACTTAAGTCCACCGCCTGTACACCGTTGGACGCTTCATACCGTCGGGCCAAGAGATGATACATGTGATAACAAATGCGTGAATCAAACTTCGCTAAAGCATGTTCTCACTTTTGTTTGTGGAGTTAATGATGATGTCAATAATTACATACAGAAAGCTCAGTACAACTATTACAGGGCAAGCCTAAAACTGACGCAACATGCGGCCTAAACTCACTGTGAATGAAGTGAGTTTTGGTCGGACGTCTAACTCATGCACATTCAACGTTTCAGAGATGTGGAGTTATTGAACGAGGCTTCAGCTCACTCCACAAAGCTTCAGGGCGTCGAGCGGCAACACGTGACTCACTAACACTGGCTGACATGGCCGACTGGACTCTATATATGCTCGTTATTTCTTTAGCTTGCTTCTCGCCCGACTGTTGAGAGCAGCGTATAGCAGAGAACGGAGATGAAGGATGACATAAAGCGCATACTGCACACACAAACTCTGCACAATGTACGTTTTAGTGTAATGTACACGGTGTACGCTGTGTGTAACGTAAAAGCACGCTATCGCAACAAGGTAATGTGACAGGAAGTGCTCTGTTGCACACGAACCTCAGAGGACGCCACTGTTGGGTCCTCGGGCTAACGCGTCACCCCAGGCTCCAGGCTCCATACGAAGCGAAGGGGGTCCAAGAGAGAGAGAGAGAGAGAGAGAGAGAGAGAGAGAGAGAGAGAGAGAAATCGCGTTTAGTCCTTGGCTCTCTCTCGCTTAGTGTGTGACGAAAAAACAATAACAGTATTATGGAATCGCCAGTAACGTTCTGTGCGGCTTTCGGACGTCCCAGGTACCGACTTCTACGACAAAGGCAGCAAGAACGGCGATAAGTTTGGCTACCGGCCTCCGTCGACCACGGCCAGTCCCGCGCTGAAGGTGGTCACGCGCGTGTCATACAGCGTGGTCACCAACGCACCCCTCACCAAGGAGTCCGTGCACGAAAACGACATCACCAAGCACGGAGAAGGCAACGGGCTCAGTGGCGACTCCGCAGCGGACCACACGTCCACCACACCTCTCGTCGTGCCGACGACGTCGAAGCGCGGTAAGCGAAGCTTGCACGCTTCTCTGTACGCGTGTCTCATTTCCGTTGCGTTTATAAGGCCACGATGCAATGACTGGTTTTCATCGGATGACCCTTTGATGCTTTGCTAAATATTCCACTTAGGGTTGTATCGTGCCCGTCGGGTAGTTGGTGGGAAAAGTTGCCCGCCCGAAGATATGCGGGCTAGTGGAGGTGAAAGAGAGGTTCATGGTGTCAGTACGGTTCTGTCGATTTGAGAAGTACACAGCTGTGGCGGGACATATATCCAGGTTATTATTGGTGCTCGAGGAATATGGATTCGAACAAAACAAGAGAGCCTGCATTTTACGTACGAAACCTATTTTCCGGTTCTTTCTTTTTTTCTTCTTTGTCACAAGTAAGACAAGAGTAAGGCATGCATGTAAAAAGCGCGCTCAAAATGACGTCGTCAACGCTTCGTGCTATGTAAGGATGCACGTCTCTTCTCGCAGACTGCGACTACCTGAAAGAGATCAAGTGCAAGAGTGGAGAGTGCGTGCCCCACTCGGCGCTGTGCGATCGCCGCCTCGACTGTCGGGACGGCTCGGACGAGCGCAACTGCTGTGAGTACACACGCATTGTTCCTACTGTTCTTATTTTCCGTTAAATTGTCGATATTTACTCATTTCTGATGCCAAGGCAGGAATGGCCCCTTCTTAATCGAAGCATCAAGTGAAAGACGTGAAACAGATGCTGAAGTTTGCGGAAACTCTCTCTCTCTCTCTCTCTCTCTCTCTCTCTCTCTCTCTCTCTCTCTCTCTCTCTCTCTCTCTCTCTCTCTCTCATTCTTGGACCTACGTGGCAGCGAGCAACCCAGGCTGAAGTGTGCTGCGGAAAAACTCTTCCCCGTGCCAGTTGATTCACTCTATGAATAATCAACTGCAGCCCAGAGTGGCAATAAAATGAAGTAAAACGCAATAATAATCGGCACGGATTATTGTGTTCGGTCGCTATAATGTAATAATGGACAGATGTAGACTGAGTCATAATGGCGCGCTAACAGTTCAGTTGCTCAACGGAGCTTTAAAGAAAGAGCGTCTTTCATGCGGTTCACAATGTTTCCGACGCGGTAGAAGGTTTCTTTAGCCTTACTGATGAATGGGAAAACCTCATCTTAAGGTCTGGAGAACCTTGTACTTACCGAATTGTTGTAATGTTTACTGATACTGAGAGTAATCTTTCTGAGTTGATTTTCATTTGTTCGGCGGGAAAGGCTGGCGTTTTTCAAGTTTTCGGGTGAGCATGCGTGAGTGACGCAGCAAATCAGTGTTCTTAAGAACCTTTTGAGCATCTGCGAATATACTTATGTTGGACACTTAATTTGGTCTCATTTTCTGCCTCTCCTTTCTTTTTTCTTCTTTCCTTTCAGCTTGCAAGGATTACCTCAAGCACGAACAGTTGCAGCACAAAGTTTGCGACGGAATTCTCGACTGTTGGGACTTGGCGGACGAAATTCATTGTCGTAAGCAACCTTGACAACACATACGGCTCGCCGTGGGGCACATGTGTACCCTATACACCTTTTACGACGCTGTCCATTACATACGGTGTTAGTCTTCTTTTCGTAGGTGTCACAGTACAGCCCCTTGATCGGGCTTCCTAGCGCATCGTATTCACGTTAGCAGGGACAGTGTACGCTGTTATGGTACATTTCATTTAGTGCTACGCATGGACGTGAGCATCGAAGTAAGCGAATCCATGCAATGTCTATCTGCTGCATCGAACTGGCTGTAGGGAGTGTGAGACAATGATGTGTCGATGCATGCAAATCGCCGCAACGGTTGTACGAAACTTGATGCACATGCATGAAAACGTTGCAAATTCACTGGGCTGCCGTCAGATGTCTCTGCTCTCGACACCGTAATTTATGGCCTCGTCTTATTATTCCTTATTCTCTCTCTCTCTCTCTTTTCGTTTTTACAGCCTGGTGCAGTCCCGAGATGTTCGTGTGCCCCGGAGCCAAGCAGTGCATACCTCAGCACAAAGTGTGCGACGGCCATCACGACTGCCCCTACGGACTGGACGAAGTTCAGTGCGGTGAGAGAATGAAAAAAAAAAAAGACTTTTTCATCGAAATAATTTATTTCTTATGCTTGCACCGCGTCCAGTGTTGCACTTACCGTATTCACTAGTGTAAGGGCAGTACTTATTTTTTCACAGTTCTGAAGAAGCGCGGCCCTTACACGGGACTGAACCATGTGGTTCGGTCCCGCGGTCTAAGGGCTGCTACTAGATGGCTTTAGTTACTATATGCCGCTCCTAGATGGCTATCGCCATCTTGTAGTGGCATATAGTGTATATATAGCATATAGTGCCACTACTAGATGGCTAGTAGAAAGGGTGATATATATAAGGGTGCTATATATATATATAGTGCTACTACTAGATGGCTCTCGCCATCTAGTAGTAGCACGCGGAAGTACGCAGCGCGCGAAAAATTCGCCGATGCGCGCGCGGCATCGGGGCACCGAACGCGAGTGCTTTTCCGCTGGAAGTTTATTTTTAAAATTTTTGGGCTGCCAAGATGGTGGGTGCGGCCCTTACACGAGTTTATACCGTAAATACGCTTGTTCGATATGCGGTCTAATTCGATTGCGTTCGCGTTCGGTACGTCAAAGTTCACAGGCAGTTTTGGCATAGTTCGTAGACGTGTTTCAATTCACTGAATACCGGAACAATGGAGATTGGCGCGCATAAGCTGGTGGCACCGACCGGTTCCACTTACGACAACAGGAACGCACGAGCTGTAATCTCAACGACCACATTTTCGGACAAGCTAAAGCTCTCGTTGAATTCCAATTCAAGGTAAAGACCGCCAAATGGAAGCACACTATGCAGTAACCAACTGAATGGGGCAGGTAAAAAAGTGCCTTAGACAGGCTGGTCGACGTTTCGATAGATGGACCTATCCTTTTCAGAGACGGCTTTGTCGTTTTTGACGTGTAGTGTAGTGACCTGACGCTATCGGAACTTTGTTGGACGTACGGCGAAATGTGGTGTATGTCCGAAACTCGACGTATTGACGTTCGGTCGTACAGCGCTGTCTCACTATTTATACGTGCGTTAGGCTGCCGAACCTCACACACACCGTCGACGCTGACACGCAGTGGGTCTGGTGGACGAAGAGGAAGAGGCCACGTCCATGTCCTCGGGCCAGGGCTACCTGCAGCTGAAGCGCAACGGCGTCTGGGGAAAGCTGTGCGTCGACCGGTTCCCGCGGTACCTGAGCAACGGAACCTGGTCCCTCGGGGAGATCGGACACGCGGCCTGCAACACCCTTTCTTACAGGTCGGGCGTGGTCACGTGACGTAACAGAGCACACGTCGGCTGACCTGCGCGGTGTGGCAGAGTGGCCGCAGGACGGCATGCAGCCGCCTTAGACTTATAACGCTCAGTCATTGCCCGGTCATACAGCAGATATGACGCAGCACTTCGTACATACCCTGAGGCACAAGGGTACCTGGATGCCAGTTACAGAAATAGTCAAATTTTTCGTAATGAAACATGTAAAATGGGTTAGTTTAGTTCGGGATACCGAATTGTGATATGTCAAGCCTTGCAAGTACTTTCGGGTCAACACATCGTAAAGGCTTTAAAACAATTTATGGGGTTTTACGTGCGAAAAACACGATCTGATTATGAGGCACGCCGTAGTGGGGGGCTCCGGAATAATTTGGACCACCTGGGGTTCTTTAACGTGCACCTAAGTCTAAGTACACGGCACACTGTAAAGGTTAAGCTTGGAAGTTATCATTAAGGATTGTTATCTAGAATATTTGAATAACTTTCAACTTTTATCTAGCCGCTCTTATAGCACAACAGATTTCGTAGAAATAGATGCAATTGTTGATTGATTGATAGATTTTTTGTTTTGTTTTTTGGTTGTTTATTTGTTTATTGACAAAACAACGCTCAAGAGCGGTTTGTCTTGGTGCCAAGGCAAAAGGCGGCGCTAAAAGCCACCTGACTAGGCCTTTGACACCAGACAGCACGCGCAGCACACAACATGAGCGCAACATGCTTCAAAGCACACTGCAAAATATCAAACACATATAAATAAAAATGCATGTACAGAGTATCAAACACGATAAAGCAAGATAAGGAAGAATGACAATTTGTCGTCAACACATTCATCATCAACAAGACATAGAACTATTAAGGCCAATGGAATACAATTGGATTTGAAGAGAATAAAACAAATGTACAGCAAAATTACAACTGTTGGAGGAAATACATTTTAGTTAGTTTTCTGAAGGCAAGCAAGGAGGGAGCACTCTCCATTGTATCTAAGAACGATGGATAACAATTCAGTAGGTTCGGAATTTGCCATTTTAATGCCGTGTCAAAGCAACAACTCAGCTGTGAAGTAACGCTGCACTCTTGGAGTGCGGATGTACTTCTGCTAAATGGGGTTATTTAACATGCGCCCAAATCTGAGTACTCTTATTTGGTCCCGCTTAATTATCGTCAGTACGACAGCTACATTTTCGCTTGCAAACATGTTCGTTTGTGCATACTA
This sequence comes from Dermacentor variabilis, assembly GCF_050947875.1. Lineage (NCBI taxonomy): Eukaryota > Metazoa > Arthropoda > Arachnida > Ixodida > Ixodidae > Dermacentor > Dermacentor variabilis. The sequence continues at coordinate 141,087,551 of NC_134573.1, forward strand.
GAGTTACTGTATATGCTACCAAAATACCTTTGGTAGCATATAGAGTAACTCTATTGCAAACCATAGATGCATTTACCATTCACGCTCCTGTGAAGCTGCGTGTGTGGGGCCCTGTGGCTTCGATCGTCAACCTCACATCGCTTTCAACAGCTTGAACGCTGGCCTCCAACATCGTCTGATATTCCATGACGTGAACAATTATTATTATTATTATTATTATTATTATTATTATTAGTAGTAGTAGTAGTAGTAGTAGTAGTAGGAGTAGTAGTAGTAGTAGTAGTAGTAGTAGTAGTAGTAGTAGTAGTAGTAGTAGAAGTGGTGGTGTTTCAAGATTGTTCCTTTCAGTAATTGTTTTTTTTTTACTTATATTCCCCTGCCGTTTTGTTATGTATGCGCGCGCCAGTAATAAGACTTCATGGCTTTTTTTTCTGGGCACGGAAAATAAATGATTAATTGATCGATTATCATTAATATTATTTACGATACACAGACCGCCAGCCGTCTAGCAAGACTTACTTATGCTTCCTATCTCGAATTCTCCGTTATTTTATTGACATTTAGAACGCAAACTGTAGAGGGAGCGAAAATTTACACACACGTAAAAAATGATAGGATAAGATAAAACAAGATAAAAGCACTAGCCCAGCAACGAATAGCGACAATTTCTGTTTCAATTTGTGACGTACAACAACGCAGTAAAACTGCCGCACGATTCTCGCGGTTCAAGCCCGCTTTTTCCTTGTTTTACAGGAAAGTTCTCGCCATACGGAGATCGAAGGACAAGAAGCACGACGACGGCAGCCGCTACTTTGAGATGAGGCACGAAGACGACGAGAAGTCGAAGTACGTCACGGTTTTTTGCCAACCTTAGCGGAGCGTTTTCATTTGGGAGACAGATTCTGTCGGGACCAGAACAAAAAAAAAAAGAGGATGTCTTTAGATTTCACTCTTCTAAAACAGTAATTCGGATGTTGTAGGGAGAACAACTCCCTTGTCAGGTACCGACAAACGCTTACATTACGTCCTCCATGTTTCTTTCTTTTTTTTTTAAGCGTGTTCTGATGAGAGAAGCATGGCAACGGTTTACTCTCAAACTTCATAAGCGAAGGTCCTCTTTTGGGAGGTCTTCGGTGGTCGGCTCCGGACCACTGTCAGTTGCGCTTCGTCATGGCCTAAGTAAACAGAGTTCCGCCTAAATCACTGTCACAGAGTCGTTTATACATGATTTGCAGAGCAATCAATGTGTTAACGTCAGTCTGCCAAAAGCGCTATTCTTTATAACTGCGAAGAGACGCAGAAGTGAACGGCGCGGCAAATTTCATGCACCTCTCTTTTCTTTTTTCGTTGTTATTAGGATGCACTGTATAGTTTCGTGCATTAGGATCTATACGAGAGATTATTGTTGCTGTTCGCAAAATACGTAAAGCTAATCTTCATATATATATTTTTTTTAAATCTCAAATTGGTCTTTTTTATTTGCTTCTAATTTTTTCTGAAGACTAAATATAGCGAATTTAGTATCGTGGCAGCGAGATGCCTAACTGGTGTGCCGAGGCTTGAGTCAACTCTCAAAAGACAAATAAAATACCGCAGTAAAACACCAGGATAAATTTCTCATTCATACCAGGAATCTAAGTATTATTACTTTTTCCCAAGCATTTCTTTCTTTCTTTCTTTCTTTCTTTCTTTCTTTCTTTCTTTCTTTCTTTCTTCCTTTCTTTCTTTCTTTCTTTCTTTCTTTATTTCTTTCTTTTTTTCTTTCTTTCTTTATTTCTTTATTTCTTCCGCTTGCTGTGTGTTACCACGAATCGACATGTACGACGGTAAAGTGCGAGGATGCTTAATTCTAATTATTGCAATGCTTGTCGTTATAGCATCGCTCTCATGTACAAGGAGACTGACTGCCCGAGAAAAGAGGTGCTACACATCAAGTGCTCAACTCTTGGTAAGAGAATTTGCCGAGATATCCAAACCGCGTTAGGCAACATGTCAATGTAATCGGAAAGCTAATGGGCTAGCTGGGGAATTGATGCTGATAGCTGCTGATCCACTGCGACGGGTTGCTGTTAGCAGTGGATCAGCGGCTATCGATCCTGAAAGAATCGTTTCTTTCAATGGGTGTTCTTAAAAAAAGGATCAAGCACCGTAGGTCGACCAAGCACCATAGGTCTTAAAATTGTAGCTTTCACCATGCTTTTTAATCTTTTTTGACTGGCGCAACATTAGGAACGATAGAGCATCCCGAGAGACATCGACGAAGGGAATACTCAAGACACATAGATGCGCTAACAACTCCACTCTGAAGTTTCCCTCGCGCAGAGTAGCAGGCCAGATACTCCCCTTTCCGGCCGACCTCTCTGCTTTTTCCAGTCAGTAAACTTCTTTCTTCCACTATGAAGTATAAAGGTTGCAAACAGGGATAAGGTGCCTCAGGAAGGCCAGCCTTTCTAATGCGCCTTATCCCTGTTTATTTTGTATTTCCACTATGAAGCGTTAGTTAGTCAGCGCCTGTATCTGTCTTGCATCTTCCCTTTCTCCATGTCTTCCAGTTTGTTAGTCTATAGTACTGAAGCGCCAAACAGACGACACAAGAAGAGACACGGACGAGCGCTTCCGTGTCTCTTCTTGTGTCGTCTGTTTGGCGCCTTAGTATTTCAGTAACATGCACCAACTAGCCCAACAAGGAGTTCGGCTAGTCCATAGTCTCACGAAAGCAGTTCATTCCTTGTCTCTCGAAAACAATGTGAGCGTTTCATTTCACGCTGACTCGAGGGGGGGTACTTGTGGTTCGCGTTCGCAGAGTGCGGCATCCGGCCGCTGGGCACGTCGCTGCGACAGCGCATCGTGGGCGGCCATAGCTCGGCTCCGGGATCCTGGCCCTGGCAGGTGGCGCTCTACAAGGAGGGCGAGTTCCAGTGCGGGGCTGCACTCGTCAGCGACCGCTGGCTCGTCACTGCTGGACACTGCTTCTACAAGTCAGTCTGCGCGCGGTGTTTGTCTGTCCGGTTGCCTATAGCCTCTCGTAGGGCTGTCAGCATTATATTCTCTTTGCCATTAGTGTCCTTACGAGGTTGTCTGTACTGCTGAAATAAAGACTATGCCCACGGAAGGAACGGAAACAGTCTAAGGCGATGAAGAATAAAGTGCAGTGATGGAATTACGAAATTCGTCAGTATACCACGGCTTCGGTTGAAGTAGTATATGTATAGTTTGAGTTTTCCGGGGGGAAAAATTGCGATGATGTTGATGATAACGAGCACAAATGAGCAGAAACTCGTACATAGAATGTATTAGAACCCACGCGGCAAAAGTTTCAGTGAACTACTGTTGCGCTTATAAGGTGGGTGTTAAAACCACGCAGACTCTTTGTTGCGAGCCTTTAACAGAATGTCTGCAGAAATTGAAGAAACTATCATTACAAGGACTAAACAGCATCCCACCTAGCGTGTTACTTGAGGAAAGCGACCTTTTGTGGCGTAACACAAAGCGACATTCTAGTCATTCAAGCATGCGAACTTTTTTTCCCTTTATTCTTTCCCAACTTTCCTTTTTCCTCGCGACAGCACGCTGACGTCACATTGGGTGGCACGGATGGGCATGCTTCGTCGCGGCACCGAGATGCCTTCCCCATTCGAGGTGGTGGCCAGCATCTCGCACGTGGTCATCCACCCGGAGTACGTGGACAAGGGCTTCGCCAACGACATCGCGCTGCTCAAGCTGGACAAGCCCGTAGACTTCAGGTAGCTTTCTTTTTCTGTTTCCCATCTCTTGCGCCGGCGATCGATTGCTGATCCACGCGCCACGTCAACGATGGTGACAGAAGAGAAAGAAAAAAAAAAAAAGAACGGTGTGGCGGTGGGCCCCGTGTCTGCCCTGTTGCTTTTCGAGCAACTGAACTATGAAAAGAACACAGTGAGTGGCTATAGTTTATTCGTGACTACGGCAGGGGGCCGCTGCGCGAATGCAAAAGAAAAGGAACAACACACAAGAAGCAACATGGAAACAGTGTAAGCGCAGACTACCCTCTCAAGTCACCGCTTACACTATTTTTAGGTGTGTTCATGTGTAGTGCCTTTTCCTTTGCATTCGCGCAGTAATTCCCCACTGTTGTCACCTGAACTATCCCACCGCCAAATATAAGAACAGATAATATTAAGTAAAGGAGGCGTAATTCAGTGGGGAAGCGGAAATTACGAAATAAAGATGCAGAATATGCTGTTTAAATGATATCTTGAGATATCGTCAATGTCACGACAACGACTTTACGTCGTTTTAGCACCAGCTACTGTGATAATGAGAAGACGCGTACTCGACTGACATATGCTACGAACGGAGGTGCTGCTCATCTCGTGGTTCTTGGATGCTGACTGCGATCACAGTGGGCTTCCTCTCGGGTCGCCTGGCGCAATCATACAGAAAAAACTTGGAAACTGAATCGGCGAACGAACTTTGTTTCTTTCCAGTGATTACATTCGACCCATCTGCTTGCCGAGCGACGGTGAGACGGAGAGGCCGAGACACACGTCGTTCTGCGTGGCCGTCGGATGGGGAAAGCTGCTCGAAGTGGGACGCCTGTTTCGTAAGCATTCTTCTTAACCTTCGTGCTTCCAGAAAGCGTTTCAAATTAGAGCTTATCCTCTTTTTTTTTTCTTTTTGCTCTTGTTTTTAACCCGATAGCGTTAAGAAGCCCGTGTCACAGAAAATCCGGCGTCGGCGCCCAGCGTCGGGCGTCGCCTCGGCAAAAATAACTTCGGACCAAATTCCGAACCACGCTACCCAAACACTTCTCTACTACCAAAGTTGCCCATACCTTGTCTTTCATTCTTTACAAAGTTATTCTTGGGAATTTGGAGAACGGCAGCCCACAAACAAATGTAATGGATAAAAACACCAACAGCGCATGTCCTTTATGTTGGATCTTCTCAGAGTGAAATATTAAAAGAGCGAAACAATAACAGGAGATCGACCCACGCAAGAGGCCGCGTTTCTACCAAAAAGCCCGCCTTCGTGCATAGCGTTCGCAGCCAGCGTTCCCCGGTAAACGTGACGGTTACATCAGCTGCAGTTACCAGGAAGCATGAAAAGAAGTAAGCGGTCTTTGAACGCTACCGCGTTCCACTCTTAAAAGCGAAACTTAAGCGTCCTCCAAATTTTTAGCGCTACGGTGTAGCAAGTGAGGAGGTAAGTAAGACGAATATTACAATACCTAGTGTGTGTTTTATCCATGCCTGTGTTTCTGTCTCCGTTTTATTTCTGCGCTATTTTCGCACAGCGATTTCTGACTTCGCGTTGACCGTCACACTGAAGACGAATGCGTGAATTCCTAAATAAGGAGATCTTTTTTGGGTGACAAAACACCCCCGTTGTACTCAGTCTAGTATGTTGAAACAAAACTGAGGTTCACGGGAAGATAGGAGATTTGAAGTAATCCACTCGGGTTTAACAAGCGATTCCTCAGGCTGTAGCCAACTTTTCGACAAGCGAACTTTTCGTTGGCTACAACCTGAGAAACCGCTCGTTCGACCACTGTTGAATACATCAGTATAAGACGTGCTCACTCATATTCAACTAACCCTTGAATAAATGCGCCTCACAACACCTCGATAAAATTGAACAGCGACGCGAACAGGATGACGCACGACGCGCCATACGAGCGTGTCGCTCGCGGTGTCAAATTCGCCGTCGCACTTGCCATGAATAGCCAAACACTGTGTCGGGTGCTGGTTTCTGCCAAAATGGCGACGACTCCGTACCTGCGCACGTGCAGCGGACACGCTGCAGGAGGTGCCGTTGCCGGTGCTGACGACCGAGGAGTGCCGCCGGAGGACGCTCTTCCTGCCGCTGTACAACATCACGGAGAACATGTTCTGCGCCGGATACGAGAGGGGAGGCAGGGACGCCTGTCTGGTGAGTGCGCGAAGACACAGACTGCACGGAACTACAATGATAAAAATCTCACTTGACCGCAGTAGCCGAGTTAAACTATGCTTTCGAGCACAAACGTAGGTTGATTGATTGATTGATTGATTGATTGATTGATTGATTGATTGATTGATTGATTGATTGATTGATTGATTGATTGATTGATTGATTGATTGCGACTGCCCGACATCTGCCCAGGACTTGCACGCCCTTCACTATATTCGGTGCAATTCCTTCGCTATACGGGACTTTTTTCAAAGGTTCCGTTATACCCGAGCTTAATACTTCTGTACTTTCCAAAATACCCGACACATGTTCGTGTATGTTGGTTTGGCTTTACTGACGCCGGCGACTGGCTGCCCGTTCCGTTGTCTGGTCAAGCCGCCGCATCGGGGTAACGATGCAGGCTGCCTTGCTGGCTGTCCTCTGGCTAACATTTGATGCCAGAGTATTTTCACGTAGTTCCGTAGCACTTTACGGGAGCGAGTGACTATATCTACGCTACTTACGAAGCCAAGTTCAGGATAATGTAACGATTCTCTGATCGTCATTGTCCTTTTCGCATTTCTTCAGCATTTGAAGCGGCGCTACGTCCGTTTTAGCGGTAGACGAAGAAAAATAAAAAAAGGACTAGTGAGTGAGTGAATAAACTTCATTTCGGAGACCGAGCTGTTGATGCCCGAAGGTGGAGTAAAATATAAAAATAGAATCTAGAGAAAAGCTGTCTTCTCCGCAATACGAGTACTTGTAGGGTGAAGCCCGCTTTAGCGGCTATTTTCTTCTTGCGTTATGTGAAACTTAACGTGTGTATGCTTAGGGAAGCGAGTACATTACCATAACAACGGCAAGCATTGTCCATAGATAACAACGAAAAACCAATCCTCTCGTCTCGAACCGGAGCCTTTTCGATTCCCCGAAGCTGGGCGGCTCTACCGAATGCGCCAGTAGCGCAGCGGCTACGTCACGTGCTCAGAGGATGCGCACCACACGCTGTACGCTGCTGTCGAGAGCAGGATCCAGTCGTCGAAGTACAGCCACGTGATCGGGCAGGCCTTCGCGGCTTCGTGTGCTGGATGACTCTCAAGCTGTAGGCTTACGTCCTGTTCTGCCCCGCTGCGCGCGTCGTTTTGCCTCTCGCTGCTCTTTGGAATGGCGACGCAGTGACTGACGTGCCTATAGTATAGATAGTGGATTTCTTAAACTCCGCTGCGGTGCTTTAGTTGAGCACTCGCCGGCAAGTGTCACAAGGATCGATGACCCGCCTGTAGCCAACGTCGTCGTCGTCGTTCTCCTCCTCCTCCTCCTCCTCCTCCTCCTCCTCCTCCTCCTCCTCCTCCTCCTCCTCCTCCTCCTCCTCCTCCTCCTCATCATCATCATCATCATCATCATCATCATCATCATCATCATCCTGCGTGTTGGTATCTGTAATAATCAAGGCGTGCTTTTCTACACAGTGCCATACTGCCATGCGGTGTCGCTTCCCCTTTTCCGAGGGTTCGTTTTCACTGGATTATCGCTGTTTTCAAGTTGCCGCTCGGCGCAAAATGCAAAATTTATTGGACGCAGTCGCGAAAGGAGGCGTGTATATGACAGGATTCGACGACCATCGACTGTGCTCGCCACTTATCGTTGCAACATCAGGGTTGCTTGTTTCGTTACGGCCACGGGTTCGCCCAATAATGATTTAGATTTTAAAGTGAGAGCACTAGCAGTGTTTGATGTTTCAGTCCCTACAACGCGCTAAATATGAAATAATGCGCGCGCAAGTTAATTCTGTAAATACAATATAGTTGAGTCAAGTATGTTTGCTGTAGTTGAACGGCTTTTGCTGTGCGGTTCCGTTGGAACATCCTCTTCGCTAACGGGAGTTGTGTTCCTGAACCGTCATCTTTCAGGGGGACTCTGGAGGACCGCTCATGTGCCAGAAGGTGGACGGCCGGTGGTCGCTGGTCGGGGTGACCAGCAATGGCGACGGTTGCGGACGTCCGGGCAGGCCCGGCGTCTACACCAAAGTGATGCGCTACTTGCCCTGGATTCACAACACCATGGGTGCGTACTACGCCACAAGGCGCGACCTCTTCGTTGCGAGCACAAAGGCGCGACCAAGACTCGTAGCCAGAATGCGAAATCGAAAGATACCCAGTATAAAGCAATGTCAGTGGTCAATGATAGCTAGGGTGGGTCGAATCGTGTCAGTGGCTCAGCTTTGAAATGTGAGATGACCATACGTGGTGGCATGTTAAGTAAGTCCTGCCGCTGGGCGTCCTGGAAAGTTTACAACTGGGAAAGACGAAAATCTCGTTGTATAGTATATACCAAAATTTTCGACGCCATAGTGGATGTTACCAAAGCTACTGATGGACCGTGCAGTGTAGTGGTGCACCTCTGACATATACTTCTGGCTCTAAACACTGCGAAGGGTCGTAGGACAAGTGCCCATGTCACACTCCAGACAACGCCACCGACTATTTGTACGCGGCGCGTACTGGCAGCCATGCTGTTAACTTCGCGCCACCAGATGTAACCTAACCTCGGAATGCAAGCATACCCCGGAACTCAATGCGCACTGTTGGGCTAGTTATTTCTTGATTATTCGTACCGCACTAACCGGAACACAACCACAGTGAAGCATAACAGGACAAGCGTGATCCCGTTGTCCTCGCTGCGGTGTTGCCCTTGGTTATCGCGATACACGCTGTAACGTACCACGCAGTGTGAGCGAATCACGGAAATCTATAACCCAATCATTGCGCTGGCCAATTGACATTCGCAGAGAGCAATCCGTCGCCCAAGCCACCGAGCGTGTGCAAGGGGGTGCGCTGCCGTCTCGGACGTTGCATCACCCAGGAACATCTGTGCGACGGCACCAAGGACTGCTTCGACGGTCGCGATGAGGAGGACTGCCCCATCGGCAGCGGCTGAAGTCGTCGATCGCCATCGAGTAGCAACGTGTGTTCGACCGTCGTGGTTCCGTTGCAAGGGCTCTTGCTTTTTTTTTGGCCAAACTTGCACTGTGATAGATACACCCCCTCCCCCTCTTCTTTCTTTTCTTTTTTTTTTATTCCAAAACTCCCGTGTTGTGTGCCGTCGTGTACAGTCCTCGTTCCAGTCTTCGTCGTCCGTGGGCATTGTGTGTCTTCGGTGTCCCGTCCCCGCGTCGTGGTATTACTACACTAGTACGGGCGTCCACACTTCTGTCCAGAAAACGCTTGGACTGCGCGCTAAAGAGCAAGTAAATCGATATATTTGCGCTGCTGCTCGGTTTGCGAGCCATTAGAGAGCTTTTGCGTACGGCTACCGCACTACCGAAACCGTTCCTGCAACCTGCGAGTTTCGAACGTGTCACATGACTAAGCTACGACAGCTGCACGTGCGGCGCGACTTAGCTATGCGGATATGTGACAGGTTGCGGAGAGAGCGAAGGTGGAGCGGTAACGGTACGCTAAAGCTCGCTAATGCTTCTTCAGCAGCACCAATTACCACATAGTAATTGTAAAACATAGGTGGCCACATAGTATTCACTCCCGTACCTCGAACCTCCTGTGCTACTTGCTCTGCAGCGCAGAGCTCCGGCGTTTTCTACAAAACATTCGTGGATGTCTTTACGCACTTGTGTGTCAGGAAAACATCGTGCTACTCGGTGCCAACTGCTGCAGGAACGCTCACGAAAAGAAAAAAGGAAAGTGCGCGACCTCAGCCCGCATACCCCACCTGAAGGCTTTCTGCGTGTGTGTTGTGGGAGATTTCTCCAAAGGGACCGATGATATCGAGGGTACGAGGGGGCCACCGTACGTTTTCCCAAGTGCGAGTCATCACCACCTCTCATCCTGTGCGGCAAAGCTAATTCAATGGCAGCATGATCTCCGCTCTAACGTATATACGTACACGTGTGATGCCGCGTAACTCTACTCTGCACTATACTAACTCTACTGCGTTGTTTGGCGAAGCCAAGCGTAGTAACGCGTTTTAGGCTGCTCGAGTACGCTCGAAAGCTAAGAGTTGTGCGCGGCGGGAATGGTGCGCGATTAACCAATCTCGTAACAGCTTGTTTTAACAGCTTTAACAGCTGTCGTAACGGCTTGGAAACACATCGTGCGCGGTCCGGTTCAAACGGTGTTTTGAACGCCCCATCATCTGAAAGCCGCTAACTTGAAATCGTGTCGTGTTATATGCACGACGCCAGTACGTCCCGCTTCCTTAATCCATCGTGACATATTGTGTGCCCAGGCGATAGCATAGCCACCCGCACATCTTCACAGGTCGCCACATGCTCCTTGCTATACATAGCGTCCTGCCGAAAGGCGTCACCGCTAACTCCAAATGTGCATCGTTTACAACGCTAGCTGAACGCATCATTCACGTAACACTTGTGTCGAACACGGCAAACTCATCTTCGAGAGCAGCTAAACAAGGTAGGGAAGCGCAGAGCTCAATGAAAAAAAAAAAAAAAAACATCACGTTGCATTCCATATCGCTTTCCCTCTAGTCAGCCCGGGGCAACCCACTCAAACTTAATCACTAGGCTCACGTAATTTATGTGTTCACCTTTCAATTAAATGGTCCGCGTAAAGGTATGAATGTGTTTTGTATGTTTCTGGTGTCGCCGTGATGTGTTTGAATAAAGCAAAAATGTGGTGACTGCCAACTGCGACTTGGTTTTTTGTGCCGAAGCTCACAGAAAAAGCGATAACCAGGGCCATTATTCACAAAGCAGCTCATACAGTAGAGCTGTTCATAAGAAGGTTCCTGAAAAACAGACGCTGGCCAACCGCTATAGCGAACATGTTATTAGCATATATAGGCGGCCTGCCAACGGCAGCTCTTACGAATGAAGGGCTATGTGAATTAGGCGTTACGGCCAGTTATTCACAGATAGTTCGTGCGATACAGTGGTTTGTCAAAAAGGGTTTGTATAAATAATAGGCTTGATATTGATGAAGGAGCGCACTTGAAATCGACACGTTCACGCACGCAAGAAAAAGGAAATACACGTGCACAGGAGCTAGACTTCAACTACAGTAGTTACAGTGTAGGAGTAGTTGCACTCCAGCGCCTTTGCAGTTCCTTCTTCATGCGTGCGTGAACGCGTCTATTTCAAGTACTCTGCTTCATCTGTACCATGGCTCACCAACAAGCACATATATATTAAGTAAAGAATAAGACCCGCCGCGCCGAACAGGGCAACGCCTCTCGCACGATAGCGAACACTCCTCGCCCAGAACGGGACAGGCTCACCAGAAATAACGACTTAACCAGTGCATATCTAAACGCCAGAAAAATGTACCCACCGCAGAGTCCCAAACTGAACAGGGGGCAGGCCGTCGCCTGGAGACAACTCCAGACGAACACCTTCCCTAATCCATTCCGTCTGAAACGTATCTTCCCAGATAAGCATCAGGGCGACACGTGCAAATTGTGCCAGGAAGGACCAGCAACACTCAAACACATGCTGTGGGAGTGCAATGTTGTTATAGGAAGGATGGCCGTTGCTCCGGAGACCCTGTCGTCGAGGTGGGCCGCCGCTCTGCGCAGCTCAGGCCTGGGAATCCCGACGTGGGCAGTCCAGCAAGCCCGTGAGGCGGCGTTGAGGCAGGGCCTTGACGTTCCCCCGTGGGAGACCTGAGCCCGGGTCGCGTGAAACCTTGCCGGACGTACAAGAAAGTTGTATCCATCCATACATGCCAATCTTTACAGCGAACATATGCTATTAGCCTAGGCGGCCTGCCAATGACATTTCTTAAGTATGAAACGCTCTGAATTAAGCCCTCATGGCCATGTGTTCACAAACCAGTTCCTACACCAAAGCTAGTCCTAAGAACAGACGCCGGCTAATCGTAATACCGAACAGTACATACCGAACGTTGCCGGCCAACGAGAAACATGTCAGTTCACAAAGCTTTTGTTCATATAAGTGTTCTTTTCTTTACCATTGTACGGCAGCCTTCACTAATGACGTGCTCGGCATCAGGATTGGCTTGAGTTTTCTCTTATGAATAGCTATAGCGTGAGCCTTTTTTCGTTGCGTGTGTGAATACCAAGCCTAAATTTTTACACGCTATACAATCTATCAAGACAATAGGTTCATATAACGCTCCTGAATGGAGAAAGGCATACGTCGACTAGAGAAATACTGGTGGTCCTGCTGCACTGTCCATATCTGCGGTCACGTGATAGTATACACGAGAGGTCGGGTGTGTGTGTGTGTGTGTGTGTGTGTGTGTGTGTGTGTGTGTGTGTGTGTGTGTGTGTGTGTGTGTGTGTGTGTGTGTGTGTGTGTGTGTGTGTGTGCGTGCGCGTGCGTGCGTGCGTGCGTGCGTGCGTGCGTGCGTGCGTGCGTGCGTGCGTGCGCGCGCGCGCGCGTGCGCGCGTTCCGAGTGACAAGCGCACAAGCTAAGTTTCCGAAGCGCACTTAAACCTGTCGTGGAGAATTGCAGTCGTCAACTGTGCTATTCTGAACATTGTTGTAAACCATCGGGGCCTCAATTTAAATAACGAAGCAAGTTCACAATGATGATCAACTCAGACACCGAACTCGGGACTCCTGTCGCATGCACGAGCCATAGCCTCATACATTTCTTCAGCAGCATGGCGGAACCATGCTGTAGAACCAACTGGCCCAGCCACAAGTATTACTGGCACATTACCAGACATTTACTCACGGTTGACGCTAGAGCGTGGATAACTTTAGCTGGGTGCTACTGCCACAACCATGCCCGATTCTTGCCTGCTGCGTGATGTGCGATCACGTGCCAGGGACGATAGTTGACGTGACCTGAACCATGCGCGCCCCATAAGCTGTGTCCAACTACCTGGGAAAATCTCAGTGACCCCTCTCAGTGACCCCCGGTTTGGGCGCCACTGGGCTGGTACTGGAAAAATGTAGAAGGTATGCTCGAAGTATGCTCGAGCATACTTCGGTACCGTCTGGAATCTCTAGACGTGTCATTAAGATGCCTTGATGGCTGTGGGTGTATAAACGGCTTGTACTGCAAAAATGTAGAAGGTATGCTCGAAGTATGCTCGAGCATACTTCGGTACCGTCTGGAATCTCTAGACGTGTCATTAAGATGCCTTGATGGCTGTGGGTGTATAAACGGCTTGTACTGGAAAAATGTAGAAGGTATGCTCGAAGTATGCTCGAGCATACTTCGGTACCGTCTGGAATCTCTAGACGTGTCATTAAGATGCATTGATGGCTGTGGGTGTATAAACGGCTTGTACTGGAAAAATGTAGAAGGTATGCTCGAAGTATGCTCGAGCATACTTCGGTACCGTCTGGAATCTCTAGACGTGTCATTAAGATGCCTTGATGGCTGTGGGTGTATAAACGGCTTGTACTGGAAAAATGTAGAAGGTATGCTCGAAGTATGCTCGAGCATACTTCGGTACCGTCTGGAATCTCTAGACGTGTCATTAAGATGCCTTGATGGCTGTGGGTGTATAAACGGCTTGTACTGGAAAAATGTAGAAGGTATGCTCGAAGTATGCTCGAGCATACTTCGGTACCGTCTGGAATCTCTAGACGTGTCATTAAGATGCATTGATGGCTGTGGGTGTATAAACGGCTTGTACTGGAAAAATGTAGAAGGTATGCTCGAAGTATGCTCGAGCATACTTCGGTACCGTCTGGAATCTCTAGACGTGTCATTAAGATGCCTTGATGGCTGCGGGTGTATAAACGGCTTGTTCTCGGCCAACTTCGATTTCTCAGGCCAGAGTAAATGGGAAATTATATTCCAGTTCGAAACGATCCACAAAATGGCACTACCTAGCTAGCAGACGTCTGCTACAGTTCGTGCACGTCTGTCGCCGGCAACACACGGACGTGTTCGTGCTCTTCATAAAAATAAAGTATGAATTGACGGCTGCTTTTGGCGCGCCGTCTACGACATTTCTCTCCCGCGTCAATTACGCGATTTCCTTACAGTGGAATGCGTGGAGCCATGACCATGTATATGAAATTACTGCAACAAATCAGCAAAACACGCACTCGATGTTCGCCGGTATGCCCTCAGATATTTCACGTACAACTCAGATCGCAATGCCAGTGACATCGCGCGTTTATTCAGCTTACGGAAAACCGCTCTGAAACGTAGTCAATATATTTTTCAACGATAAGTAGGTTAGAGCTCAGACTGACTTAATTAAACGACAATTATAAATATTCGGGTATCGTTTAAAACGATAGCTATTACCTAAACTCTAGAAATCGGACGGCTTTAAAATATTTTTTGTAAGGCAAAGCGATCAGTGCTGCTGCATGTTCAAACCGCTTGCAGTCGTCGCTACACAATTTCGCTCCCACGCGGCCATCCGCGAGATCCTGCGGCTGCCACAGATGACGCCTTTGCATACAGAATTGCGTTTCGGTTTATTAAACGGCAACGCACTCGCCACTTTGAGCAGCGGTGAACGCATGTGGTGCGTCACTGCAGGAACGAAGAGGACGTCTTCCACGGACAGGTAGGCACAGGCGTCATCGTGCGCACCGGCCCTGCAGCTGCCGGAGGCGGGCGCGCAGAAGGCGACGCTCGGGTACCGCCACCGCCACGTTGCCAAATTCGTCATCCCGTCACGTCTGATTGGCCCAAAACGCAGACGTGGCGGAATTGGACGATTTGCCCGATCTGCCCTGCGCGCTGGGGCGGCGCCAGACACGGGTCACGGCGCGGGTTCACGGTCTTCGCACGGAGCCCATCAGGAAGAAGAAGGTCGTCCGCCTGGAGCCGACGAGGAACATGAAGGGCCGGTTAACGGCGAAATGAGTGATTTCGCCCATCCCGGGCCCGCTCCCGGACACGCAGTCGGTCCCGGGCGCCGCGGACACCGTGCCTTCTTCGTTCACGTCCAGAAAGGCGCCGTGGAAGACGTCCCACAGGGCGGGGCTTCCGGTCTCGAAGATGCCCGACAGGTTGGCCCGCCTTGTGAACAGCTCGCGGACGCCCATGGCGCCCAGGGTGTCGCGCAGCCTCAGGCTTTGCTGCACCACGAACTTGGGGAGCTTGAGCATCACGTTGGGCTTCTCGCGCAGGCCGCGCACCAGGTCCGACAGGAGGGCCGCGGTCAGGTTCTGCTCCAGCGCGCGCAGCCCGCCCATCTCGTCGGGGAGGATGAAGATCATCGCGGTCTTCCCGCCCACGTGCGGCATCTCGAGCGCGGTGGCCTGCAGCTGGTCGCAGTGGGACATGGCGAACGAGTGCATCTGCGTCATCATGTCCACGCGCACCACGGTCTCGGGGTCCACGTAGAACTCGTCGGGCCCCGTGAACCCAGGCTGCGTGAGGTCGGCGCGCGGCCTATATATATTCGAGACTTCTATACGTCAATTATACAGTTATACTAGCGATTCCGTAAAAAAGAGGACGGGGAGAGGGGGTAGGCGATTCAGTACCATGACCGCTCTTTTCAATAGGAAAAGAGCGCCATTTCATCATCATCTGCCGGAGTAGAGGGAGCCAGGCTCGCTACAGGCGTAGGTGCCTTTACAGGTCACAGATAGAGCTTTGAATGAAAAGAACAAATATAGAGAAATTGAAGGCCTAAAACAGACGTAGTAAAAGACGATTAGCTCAGGCCGGCCAGTCGCCTTTTTGTCGCCACCTCGTTTCAAGGGGGATGCCATAACCAACGTTACTATAGACCAGGTCAGTAACGTTGGCCGTAACCACCTGCCGTCCACGGCTGTATATGGTCACGTATACCACAAGCTAAAGGTGCAGTCTAAAAGGTAGTGGAACGCAGTGGCGGTCGAATCGCACCGATCGCGCACACACGGCGCACTCTCGACGATTGTACCTGGAAGGGCGACTCCCAGGCGCCGCGGAAGCACGCGGCGCTCACGAGCGCCAGCGCCGTGCCGGGGCCGATGCTGTCGGCGGCCAGGAGCTCGCGCACCGCGTTGGCGGTGAGCCGGGCCACGCGCTCGTTGGCCTCGGCGCGCACCTCGCGGTGGTGCTCGGTGAAGTCCACGAAGCGCACGCTGGCGTCGCCGTACGTGTCTCGCAGGAAGGACAGGTAGCCCTCGAGCACGTGGTACCGCCGGTCGGCGTACATGCAGTTGTTCACCTCGAAGGTGACCTTCAGCGCGCGGTTCGCGGACTGCGACAGCTGCGCGGCTAACTGGCCGTGGACCTGGTCGTCGTCGCGCACGTGAAGCGCCGAAGCCAGCTCCTGCAGGTGCGATGCCGGTATGCGATGCTCGATGGATCGTTTTATTTTTTTTATGCGAGGCACTCTGCAGGTACATATAGGTGTATACATAGGTGCTATTCTCGCCTCGTTTCTGGCATCTTCGATAAATATTAGCGGGGCAGCTTGGAGCGGAGCGTACCGTAAAGACGCTCAACTAAAACACTCTAATAATTACGGTTACACAAGCTGCAATTGCCGGGAAGCGTGAGAAGCAGTCAGGGATCCTCCAAATTTTTATGCCACTGACATGTGCATAATTGTCTCGTGCCAAGGCCGACTGGCGCTGTGAGACTACTACAAAATGAGCACGTGTGCACGCGCCACAAACACAGGAATGGAATGCGCGAATCGTACAACCTTCGCGACCTGCCCACGTCAAAACGAAAAAAAAAATAACTTTGTAAGGCGTTTGTTCGCCGGAGTACCATAGATTAGTGGTCATATGTCATCGTCCGTCGCCGTTATGCTCATCGTCGTACACGCTCTAACTCACACACACAACCGTTCGTCCACGAAACACCCACCCTGCATCACATAACGTGGACATGCCAGAAGATAGACGTGGTACCCGTTATACCAAACCCGAGTGCGGAGCAATGGGAGGGAGTGCTCTCCAGCGATCGCCAGGTCGACCAAGAAGGCCTGATTCTGCGAGCACAACTGGCAGCAACATCCAGCGGAGCCCTGGACTAAGGGCAACCGAGCGTTGTGCTAGAAGATGGACGAAGCCATCTGAAGACCGCAGAAGACCAGCGAAACTAGAGCTAATAGTTTTTCACTCACTCACTCACACTCTTACACAAACGTGTTACACGACACCTGCAATACAAAGACGATCTTCGGTTCTGAATCTCCATTGGAGGCACATTGATATCCGGAGTTGGGGATTTCGCCGAGACGTATGTGCGTCGCGACGTCCTAACACAGAAGGTGGTCATCCCGTGGGAGCAGGACGTCGCGAGGTTTTGGTATACACCGGCTCGCCCGGTCATCTATGCTGCTATACAATGCTCGTTCCGATGCAGCAGCATATAGCAGACCAGCGTGCGCGAGCCGGAGCGAGTGAGAAAACGACGCGATGCACCGCTCCCACGTGACCACCTACCGCGGTCACGCTCTCTGACTCCGCAACGCCGTACAGCTCCCGGGATACTAAACCAAAGCTGGTTCACAGAAAGTTGCTTTAATAGTAAATCATTTAGGGCACTCCGAGTATGGCCGCGATATTCTTTCTAGGGCTTCGACGTCCAGGACCTTGAATTAGCGCGAACTAAAATGAAAAGTCGCAAATGTCATGTTCAGGGTGGCATACCTTGGCCGTGCCGTAGCGGGCGCCCGCCAGGGTCATGGACAGAGCGGCAGCCACTGCCAACGGCGAGAATACCAGGTTGGCCGGCGCCACAGTGGCAGTGGCCACACCGTCCTTGCTGCCGCCGTTGTCAATGCTGATACCAGGTTGGCTGCCAGCATTACCGGTGGCAAGCGACAGCTGCCGGTAGAGGTCCACGGCGAAGCCCGATATCGAATGGGCGAGCGAACGCGAGTGCACGGCTGCCACGGGGGTGGTCGACTCGGAGACGGCGCCCGAAGGCGGCTGATGCCGGTCCAGCTGGTTGCGCTGCCCACGGGAGCCGAGCGAGCAGAGGTTCTGGAAGAACTGGCGCATCGCGAAGCTATGGCGACCGCCGTCAAGAACTCCTTCTGCTTCTTTCCTTCCAGGCTCGCGCTGGCGCGTGTCCCGTTCGCGTGCTTGCCACCTGTCTTTAGCTCCGTCTTTCACATTTTACCTTTTTCTTTTTCGGTTCCTTACGACGGAAATTGCGGTTTTACACGAGAAGCCCGTCAAGGGGGCGAGGTGTTCTACCGTAATGACAAAAATTTTGTTAGCGGTGACAGCCCACAATGAGATCGGCCTCCTCCTCCTTACTGATATTATACCCCGGATCAGGAGCTCCGGCGTTTTCTACAAAACATTCGTGGATGTCTTTACGCACTTGTGGGTCAGGAAAACATCGTGCTACTCGGTGCCAACTGCTGCAGGTACGCTCACGAAAAGAAAAAAAGAAAGTGCGAGACCTCAGCCCGCATACCCCACCTGAAGGCTTTCTGCGTGTGTGTTGTGGGAGATTTCTCCAAAGGGACCGATGATATCAAGGGTACGAGGGGGCCACCGTACGTTTTCCCAAGTGCGAGTCATCACCACCTCTCATCCTGTGCGGCAAAGCTAATTCAATGTCAGCATGATCTCCGCTCTAACGTATATACGTACACGTGTGATGCCGCGTAACTATACACTGCACTATACTAACTCTACTGCGTTGTTTGGCGAAGCCAAGCGTAGTAACGCGTTTTAGGCTGCACGAGTACGCTCGAAAACTAAAAGTCGTGCGCGGCGGGAATGGTGCGCGATTAACCAATCTCGTAACAGCTTGTTTTAACAGCTTTAACAGCTGTCGTAACGGCTTGGAAACACATCGTGCGCGGTTCGGTTCAAACGATGTTTTGAACGCCCCATCATCTGAAAGTCGCTAACTTGAAATGGTGTCGTGTTACATGCACGACGCCAGTACGTCCCGCTTCCTTAATCCATCGTGACATAATGTGTGCCCAGGCGATAGCATAGCCACCCGCACATCTTCACAGGTTGCCACATGCTCCTTGTTATACATAGCGTCCTGCCGAAAGGCGGCACCGCTAACTCCAAATGTGCATCGTTTACAACGCTCGCTGAACGCATCATTCACGTAACACTTGTGTCGTACACGGCAAACTCATCTTCGAGAGCAGCTAAACAAGGTAGGGAAGCGCAGAGCTCAATGAAAGAAAAAACAACAACAAAAAAACATCACGTTGCATTCCATATCGCTTTCTCTCTAGTCAGCCCGGGGCAACCCACTCAAACTTAATCACTAGGCTCACGTAATTTATGTGTTCACCATTCAATTAAATGGTCCGCGTAAAGGTATGAATGTGTTTTGTATGTTTCTGGTGTCGCCGTGATGTGTTTGAATAAAGCAAAAATGTGGTGACTGCCAACTGCGACTTGGTTTTTTGTGCCGAAGCTCACAGAAAAAGCGATAACCAGGGCCATTATTCACAAAACAGCTCATACAGTAGAGCTGTTCATAAGAAGGTTCTTGAAAAACAGACGCTGGCCAACCGCTATAGCGAACATGTTATTAGCATATATAGGCGGCCTGCCAACGGCAGCTCTTACGAATGAAGGGCTATGTGAATTAGGCGTTACGGCCAGTTATCCACAGATAGTTCGTGCGATACAGTGGTTTGTCAAAAAGGGTTCGTATAAATAATAGGCTTGATATTGATGAAGGAGCGCACTTGAAATCGACACGTTCACGCACGCAAGAAAAAGGAAATACACGTGCACAGGAGCTAGACTTCAACTACAGTAGTTACAGTGTAGGAGTAGTTGCACTCTAGCGCCTTTGCAGTTCCTTCTTCATGCGTGCGTGAACGTGCATATTTCAAGTACTCTGCTTCATCTGTACCATGGCTCACCAACAAGCACATATATATTAAGTAAAGAATAAGACCCGCCGCGCCGAACAGGGCAACGCCTCTGGCACGATAGCGAACACCCCTCGCCCAGAACGGGACAGGCTCACCAGATATAACGACTTAACCAGTGCATATCTAAACGCCAGAAAAATGTACCCACCGCCGAGTCCCAAACTGAACAGGGGGCAGGCCGTCACCTGGAGACAACTCCAGACGAACACCTTCCCTAATCCATTCCGTCTGAAACGTATCTTCCCAGGTAAGTATCAGGGCGACACGTGCAAATTGTGCCAGGAAGGACCAGCAACACTCAAACACATGCTGTGGGAGTGCAATGTAGTTTTAGGAAGGATGGCCGTTGCTCCGGAGACCCTGTCGTCGAGGTGGGCCGCCGCTCTGCGCAGCTCAGACCTCGGAATCCAGACGTGGGCAGTCCAGCAAGCCCGTGAGGCGGCGTTGAGGTAGGGCCTTGACGTTCCCCCGTGGGAGACCTGAGCCCTGGTCGCGTTAAACCTTGCCGGAGGTACAAGAAAGTTGTATCCATCCATACGTGCCAATCTTTACAGCGAACATATGCTATTAGCCTAGGCGGCCTGCCAATGACATTTCTTAAATATGAAACACTCTGAATTAAGCCCTCATGGCCATGTGTTCACAAACCAGTTCCTACACCAAAGCTGCTCCTAAGAACAGACGCCGGCTAATCGTAATACCGAACAGTACATACCGAACGTTGCCGGCCAACGAGAAACATGTCAGTTCACAAAGCTTTTGTTCATATAAGTGTTCTTTTCTTTACCATCGTACGGCAGCCTTCACTAATGATGTGCTCAGCATCAGGATTGGCTTGAGTTTTCTCTTATGAATAGCTATAGCGTGAGCCTTTTTTCGTTGCGTGTGTGAATACCAAGCCTAGATTTTTACACGCTATACAATCTATCAAGACAATAGGTTCATATAATACTCCTGAATGGAGAAAGGCATACGTCGACTAGAGAAATACTGATGGTCCTGCTGCACTGTCCATACCTGCGGTCACGTGATAGTATACACGAGAGGTCGGGAGTGTGTGTGTGTGTGTGTGTGTGTGTGTGTGTGTGTGTGTGTGTGTGTGTGTGTGTGTGTGTGTGTGTGTGTGTGTGTGTGTGTGTGTGTGTGTGTGTGTGTGTTCCGAGTGACAAGCGCACAAGCTAAGTGCACAATTGCAACGTTCGGTATGTACTGTTCGGTATTACGATTAGCCGGCGTCTGTTCTTAGAAGCAGCTTTGGTGTAGGAACTGGTTTGTGAACACATGGCCATGAGGGCTTAATTCGGTTCTACAGCATGGCGGAACCATGCTGTAGAACCGACTGGCCCAGCCACAAGTATTACTGGCACATTACCAGACATTTACTCACGGTTGACGCTAGACCGTGGAAAATTTAGCTGGGTGCTACTGCCACAACCATGCCCGATTCTTGCCTTCTGCGTGATGTGCGATCACGTGCCAGGGACGATAGTTGACGTGACCTGAACCATGCGCGCCCCATAAGCTGTGTCCAACAGCATGGGAAAATGGCGCCCTCTCAGTGACCCCCGGTTTGGGCGCCGCTGGGCTGGTACTGGAAAAATGTAGAAGGTATGCTCGAAGTATGCTAGAGCATACTTCGGTACCGTCTGGAATCTCTAGACGTGTCATTAAGACACCTTGATGGCTGTGGGTGTATAAACGGCTTGTACTGGAAAAATGTAGAAGGTATGCTCGAAGTATGCTCGAGCATACTTCGGTACCGTCTGGAATCTCTAGACGTGTCATTAAGATGCCTTGATGGCTGTGGGTGTATAAACGGCTTGTTCTCGGCCAACTGCGATTTCTCAGGCCAGAGTAAATGGGAAATTATATTCCAGTTCGAAACGATCCACAAAATGGCACTACCTACCTAGCAGATGTCTGCTACAGTGCGTGCACGTCTGTCGCCGGCAACACACGGACGTGTTCGTGGTGTTCATAAAAATAAAGTATGAATTGACGGCTGCTTTTGGCGCGCCGTCTACGACATTTCTCTCCCGCGTCAATTACGCGATTTCCTTACAGTGGAATGCGTGGAGCCATGACCATGTACATGAAATTACTGCAACAAATCATTAAAACACGCACTCGATGTTCGCCGGTATGCCCTTAGATATTTCACGTACAACTCAGATCGCAATGCCAGTGACATTGCGCGTTTGTTCAGCTTACGGAAAATCGCTCTGCAACGTAGTCAATATATTTTTAAACGATAAGTAGGTTAGAGCTCAGACTAACTTAAACGACAATTATACATATTCGGGTATCGTTTAAAACGATAGCTATTAGCTAAACTCAAGAAATCGGACGGCTTTAAAATATTTTTTGTTAGCCAAAGCGATCAGTGCTGCTGCATGTTCAAACCGCTTGCAGTCGTCGCTACACAAATTCGCTCCCACGCGGCCATCCGCGAGATCCTGCGGCTGCCACAGATGACGCCTTTGCATACAGAATTGCGTTTCGGTTTATTAAACGGCAACGCAGTCGCCACTATGAGCAGCGGTGAACGCATGTGGTGCGTCACTGCAGGAACGAAGAGGACGTCTTCCACGGACAGGTAGGCGCAGGCGTCATCGTGCGCACCGGCCCTGCAGCTGCCGGAGGCGGGCGCGCAGAAGGCGACGCTCGGGTACCGCCACCGCCATGTTGCCAAATTCGTCATCCCGTCACGTCTGATTGGCCCAAAACGCAGACGTGGCGGAATTGGACGATTTGCCCGCGATCTGCCCTGCGCGCTGGGGCGGCACCAGACGCGGGTCACGGCGCGGGTTCACGGTCTTCGCACGGAGCCCATCAGGAAGAAGAAGGTCGTCCGCCTGGAGCCGACGAGGAACATGAAGGGCCGGTTGACGGCGAAATGAGTGATTTCGCCCATCCCGGGCCCGCTCCCGGCCACGCAGTCGGTCCCGGGCGCCGCGGACACCGTGCCTTCTTCGTTCACGTCCAGAAAGGCGCCGTGGAAGACGTCCCACAGAGCGGGGCTTCCGGTCTCGAAGATGCCCGACAGGTTGGCCCGCCTTGTGAACAGCTCGCGGACGCCCATGGCGCCCAGGGTGTCGCGCAGCCTCAGGCTTTGCTGCACCACGAACTTGGGAAGCTTGAGCATCACGTTGGGCTTCTCGCGCAGGCCGCGCACCAGGTCCGACAGGAGGGCCGCGGTCAGGTTCTGCTCCAGCGCGCGCAGCCCGCCCATCTCGTCGGGGAGGATGAAGATCATCGCGGTCTTCCCGCCCACGTGCGGCATCTCGAGCGCGGTGGCCTGCAGCTGGTCGCAGTGGGACATGGCGAACGAGTGCATCTGCGTCATCATGTCCACGCGCACCACGGTCTCGGGGTCCACGTAGAACTCGTCGGGCCCCGTGAACCCAGGCTGCGTGAGGTCGGCGCGCGGCCTATATGTATTCAAGACTTCTATACGTCAATTATACAGTTATACTAGCGATCCCACAAAAAGAGGACGGGGAGAGGCGGGAGACGACTCAGTACCATGACCGCTCTTTTAAATAGGAAAAGAGCGCCATTTCATCATCATCTGCCGGAGTAGAGGGAGCCAGGCTCGCTACAGGCGTAGGTGCCTTTACAGGTCACAGATAGAGCTTTGAATGAAAAGAACAAATATAGAGAAATTGAAGAGCCTAAAACAGACTTAGTAAAAGACGATTAGCTCAGGCCATGGCAAGGCGCCTATTTGTCGCCACCTCGTTTCAAGGGGGATGCCATAACCAACGTTACTATAGACTAGGTCAGTAACGTTGGCCGTAACCACCTGCCGTCCACGGCTGTATATGGTCACGTGTACAGCCGCCCTGATTTTTAATAATATAGCGCGAGCGTCGACTGAACTGCTGGTGAGTGCCTTATAACGGCGATAAGCGTGCAACAAGGCGAGAGTTCGCGCACGAGCCTTGTTGCCTTGTTGCACTCGCCTTGTTGCACGCTCTTGTTGCACGCTTATCGCCGTTATAAGGCGCTCACCAGCAGTTCAGTCGACGCTCGCGCTATATTATTAAAAATCAGGGCGGCTGTACCACAAGCTAAATGTGCATGCCTAAAAGGGAGTGGAACGCAGTGGCGGTCGAATCGCACCGATCGCACACACACGGCGCACTCTCGACGATTGTACCTGGAAGGGCGACTCCCAGGCGCCGCAGAAGCACGCGGCGCTCACGAGCGCCAGCGCCGTGCCGGGGCCGATGCTGTCGGCGGCCAGGAGCTCGCGCACCGCGTTGGCGGTGAGCCGGGCCACGCGCTCGTTGGCCTCGGCGCGCACCTCGCGGTGGTGCTCGGCGAAGTCCACGAAGCACACGCTGCCGTCGCCGTACGTGTCACGCAGGAAGGACAGGTAGCCCTCGAGCACGTGGTACCGCCGGTCGGCGTACATGCAGTTGTTCACCTCGAAGGCGACCTTCAGCGCGCGGTTCGCGGACTGCGACAGCTGCGCGGCTAACTGGCCGTGGACCTGGTCGTCGTCGCGCACGTGAAGCGCCGAAGCCAGCTCCTGCAGGTGCGATGCCGGTATGCGATGCTCGATGGATCGTTCTTTTTTTTTTTTATGCGAGGCACTCTGCAGGTACATAGGTGTATACATAGGTGCTATTCTCGCCTCGTTTCTGGCATCTTCGATAAAATATATTACGCGTCTGACGACGGTGGGATCGAACAAAGGACCACCGGCAGAGAAGGTCGTTGCTCTACCTATTACGCGATAGCGTTAAAGGTCCCGCACCAACCACCGTTTCGGCAACAACAATTTCAAAAACCACGCATACCCAATCACGCCATGAAGCGAAAGGAAGTTACTGAACTTATTGAATTTCTCAGGGTAAAATACGAAAGAAAAATCGTAATGTACGAATTACACACAACCTACAGACATGATAGCGTCGTATTGTAATTTGAATATACCAGAAAACATAATTCTCTTACGCGGAGACTCAAAACACAAACCCCTTTTCCAGCGTTTCTACCATTCATAGAGCGGAATTCATGGCCTCAAGGACTGGGGAACGCCGGTGCACGCAAATCTCAAAGGCCATGAAGCGGCGCGCCCGGTTACTTGCAATACCTCCAAATGGCGCTCGCCACCGCCGCATCGCGGCCCACGCAGGAGGCCGCGTTTCTACCAGAAAGCTCGCCTTCGTGCATAGCGTTCGCCGCTAGCGTCTCCAGGTAAACATCACGGTTACTTTCAACACTGACGAACATAGGGGACAAGACGCGGACGTGTCGTGTCCCTTATGTTCGCCAGTGTAACACTAAGCTCAATACAAACATGAACGTCCACCAATTGACTAGCGCCGTTCATTGCTTTACTAATAATTACGGTTACACAAGCTGCAATTGCCGGGAAGCGTGAGAAGCAGTCAGGGATCCTCCAAATTTTTATGCCACTGACATGTGCATAATTGTCTCGTGCCAAGGCCGACTGGCGCTGTGAGACTACTACAAAATGAGCACGTGTGCACGCGCCACAAACACAGGAATGGAATGCGCGAATCGTACAACCTTCGCGACCTGCCCACGTCAAAACGAAAAAAAAAATAACTTTGTAAGGCGTTTGTTCGCCGGAGTACCATAGATTAGTGGTCATATGTCATCGTCCGTCGCCGTTATGCTCATCGTCGTACACGCTCTAACTCACACACACAATTGTTCGTCCACGAAACACCCACGCTGTATCACATAACGTGGACATGCCAGAAGATAGACGTGGTACCCGTTATACCAAACCCGAGTGCGGAGCAATGGGAGGGAGTGCTCTCCAGCGATCGCCAGGTCGACCAAGAAGGCCTGATTCTGCGAGCACAACTGGCAGCAACATCCAGCGGAGCCCTGGACTAAGGGCAACCGACCGTTGTGCTAGAAGATGGACGAAGCCATCTGAAGACAGCAGAAGACCAGCGAAACTAGAGCTAATAGTTTTTCACTCACTCACTCACACTCTTGCACAAACGTGTTACACGACACCTACAATACAAAGACGATCTTCGGTTCTGAATCTCCATTGGAGGCACATTGATATCCGGAGTTGGGAATTTCGCCGAGACGTATGTGCGTCGCGACGTCATAACACAGAAGGTGGTCATCCCGTGGGAGCAGGATCGTCGCGACGTATTGGTATACACCGGCTCGCCCGGTCATCTATGCTGCTATCCAATGCTCGTTCCGATGCAGCAGCATATAGCAGACCAGCGTGCGCGAGCCGGAGCGAGTGAGAAAACGACGCGATGCCCTGCTCCCACGTGACCACCTACCGCGGTCACGCTCTCTGACTCCGCAACGCCGTACAGCTCCCGGGATACTAAACCAAAGCTGGTTCACAGAAAGTTGCTTTAATAGTAAATCATTTAGGGCACTCCGAGTACGGCCGCGATATTCTTTCTAGGGCTTCGACGTCCAGGACCTTGAATTAGCGCAAACTAAAATGAAAAGTCGCAAATGTCATGTTCAGGGTGGCATACCTTGGCCGTGCCGTAGCGGGCGCCCGCCAGGGTCATGGACAGAGCGGCAGCCACTGCCAACGGCGAGAATACCAGGTTGGCCGGGGCCACAGTGGCAGTGGCCACACCCTCCTTGCTGCCGCCGTTGTCAATGCTGATACCAGGTTGGCTGCCAGCATTACCGGTGGCAAGCGACAGCTGCCGGTAGAGGTCCACGGCGAAGCCCGATATCGAATGGGCGAGCGAACGCGAGTGCACGGCTGCCACGGGGGTGGTCGACCCGGAGACGGCGCCCGAAGGCGGCTGATGCCGGTCCAGCTGGTTGCGCTGCCCACGGGAGCCGAGCGAGCAGAGGTTCTGGAAGAACTGGCGCATCGCGAAGCTATGGCGACCGCCGTCAGGAACTCCTTCTGCTTCTTTCCTTCCAGGCTCGCGCTGGCGCGTGGCCCGTTCGCGTGCTTGCCACCTGTCTTTAGCTCCGTCTTTCACATTTTAACTTTTTCTTTTTCGGTTCCTTACGACGGAAATTGCGGTTGTACACCGGAAGCCCGTCAAGGGGGCGAGGTGTTCTACCGTAATGACAAAAATTTTGTTAGCGGTGACAGCCCACAATGAGATCGGCCTCCTCCTCCTTACTGATATTATACCCCGGATCAGGAGCTCCGGCGTTTTCTAC